>NC_089694.1:19829423-20049024 GCF_031753505.1 Anomalospiza imberbis | reverse complement strand
AGCAGCAGAGCACCGGGCTTCTGGGCGCTGTGAAGGCAATTGCCAAAACCAGGCAGCTGCTCCTTCCCAAGCACAGGCAGCTGCCTATTGTTCTTGCTTGTCGACAAACTCACCGCTGCCCTTCTTTTCAGCAGCTGCCACCGTCTTCTGTGCATCTCGGAGCCTCTGGCGACGAGCAAAGACTTGCCAAGGTGGGACGCATCAGGACCCAGTCAAAACCCAGGCAAGTTGTCCTGGAACGCTTTCCATTCGCTCTTGCCGAGAGTGAATTCAAGAGGCAGGAGAGCGGCAGCCACCGTCCTCCAGCAGTCTGAAGGCTTCGCACACAAGCCCGCTTCTTTGCGGCTTCGTTCTTCGCCTCTTCAAAGCAACCGCGATCTCTGCCTCTCGGAGGCGAAGAAGCGGCTAATTTGGCAAACAGCTCAGTAGAGCGGCAGCGGAGCGCTCCGGAGCGCCGCTTCTGCCAAAACACGCCGAGAACAGGAACTTCCCCTCCGGATACCTCCGGAGCCGCGCTTCTGCTTCTCTAGTCATCTCTAGCTTAGCGAAAAGCTTTCCCACTCCATTTGGCAAGGGGAGAGTGTACCTGCACTGCACACTAACCGCGGTTTGCAAAGAAAGAGGATTTGCTGCACATTCCATAGGACACGGCTCTTTCCGAGGCAATCTGCAACCTGCTGTCAGATGGAAGTGCTCTCTGCCCTCTCCTGCCCAGCTCTAGGTACTAGCGGGCACTTTCCAGCCTGGCCGAGGCAAACAACCTCGAGAGATGTCACAGAGCCATAAGTGGAGCACAGATGCTCAAAAAGCAGCAAAGCTGAAGAGCCCTGGCTCAGCTTCACTAGTGTGCAATTGACTGACTGCGAAAAACAAAGCAGCAGAGCACCGAGGGCTGTGAAGGCAATTGCCAAAACCAGGCAGCTGCTCCTTCCCAAGCACAGGCAGCTGCCTATGTTCTTGCTTGTCGACAAACTCACCGCTGCCCTTCTTCTGGGACGCATCCAGGCGAAGTCAAAACCCAGGCAAGTTGTCCTGGAACGCTTTCCATTCGCTTGCCGAGAGTGAATTCAAGAGGCAGGAGAGCGGCAGCCACCGTCCTCCGGCAGTCTGAAGGCTTCGCACACAGGCCCGCATCTTTGCGGCTTCGTTCTTCGCCTCTTCCAAGCAACCGCGATCTCTGCCTCTCGGAGGCGAAGAAGCGGCTAGTTCGCGCACAGCTCAGTAGAGCGGCAGCGGAGCGCTCCGGAGAAGACGCCGGGAAGCGGCACTTCCCTCCGGATAGCTCTGGAGCCGCGCTTCTGCTTCTCTAGTCATCTCTAGCTTAGCGAAAAGCTTTCCCACTCCATTTGGCAAGGGGAGAGCGTACCTGCACTGCACACTAACCGCGGTTTGCAAAGAAAGAGGATTTGCTGCACATTCCAAGGACACGGCTCTTTCCGAGGCAATCTGCAACCTGCTGTCAGATGGGAGTGCTCCTCTGCCCTCTCCTGCCCAGCTCTAGCTACTAGCGGGCACTTTCCCAGCCTGGCCGAGGCAAACAACCTCGAGAGATGTCACAGAGCATAAGTGGAGCACAGATGCTCAAAAGCAGCAAAGCTGAAGAGCCTGGCTCAGCTTCACTAGTGTGCAATTGACTGACTGGGAAAAACAAAGCAGCAGAGCACCGGGCTTCTGGGCGCTGTGAAGGCAATTGCCAAAACCAGGCAGCTGCTCCTTCCCAAGCACAGGCAGCTGCCTATGTTCTTGCTTGTCGACAAACTCACCGCTGCCCTTCTTTTCAGCAGCTGCCACCGTCTTCTGTGCATCTCAGAGCCTCTGGCGACGAGCAAGACTTGCCAAGGTGGGACGCATCAGGACCAAGTCAAAACCCAGGCAAGTTGTCCTGGAACGCTTTCCATTCGCTTGCCGAGAGTGAATTCAAGAGGCAGGAGAGCGGCAGCCACCGTCCTCCAGCAGTCGGAAGGCTTGGCACACAAGCCCGCTTCTTTGCGGCTTCGTTCTTCGACTCTTCCAAGCAACCGCGATCTCTGCCTCTCGGAGGCGAAGAAGCGGCTAGTTCGCAAACAGCTCAGTAGAGCGGCAGCGGAGCGCTCCGGAGCGCCGCTTCTAGCCGAAAGATGCCGGGAACCGGCACTTCCCTCCGGATACCTCCGGAGCCACGCTTCTGCTTCTCTAGTCGTCTCTATCTTAGCGAAAAGCTTTCCCCACTCCATTTGGCAAGGGGAGAGTGTACCTGCACTGCACACTAACCGCGGTTTGCAAAGAAAGAGGATTTGCTGCACATTCCAAGGACACGGCTCTTTCCGAGGCAATCTGCAACCTGCTGTCAGATGGAAGTGCTCTCTGCCCTCTCCTGCCCAGCTCTAGGGACTAGTGGGCACTTTCCAGCCTGGCCGAGGCAAACAACCTCGAGAGATGTCACAGAGCCTAAGTGGAGCACAGATGCTCAAAAGCAGCAAAGCTGAAGAGCCTGGCTCAGCTTCACTAGTGTGCAATTGACTGACTGCGAAAAACAAAGCAGCCAGAGCACCGAGGGCTGTGAAGGCAATTGCCAAAACCAGGCAGCTGCTCCTTCCCAAGCACAGGCAGCTGCCTATGTTCTTGCTTGTCGACAAACTCACCGCTGCCCTTCTTTTCAGCAGCTGCCACCGTCTTCTGTGCATCTCGGAGGCCTCTGGCGACGAGCAAGACTTGCCAAGGTGGGACGCATCAGGACCAAGTCAAAACCAGGCAAGTTGTCCTGGAACGCTTTCCATTCGCTTGCCGAGAGTGAATTCAAGAGGCAGGAGAGCGGCAGCCACCGTCCTCCAGCAGTCGGAAGGCTTCGCAACACAAGCCCGCTTCTTTGCGGCTTCGTTCTTCGCCTCTTCCAAGCAACCGCGATCTCTGCCTCTCAGAGGCGAAGAAGCGGCTAGTTTCCGCACAGCTCAGTAGAGCGGCAGCGGAGCGCTCCAGAGCGCGCTTCTGCCGAAAGACGCCGGGAACCGGCACCTTCCCTCCGGATACCTCCGGAGCCACGCTTCTACTTCTCTAGTCGTCTCTATCTTAGCGAAAAGCTTTCCCACTCCAGTTGGCAAGGGGAGAGCGTACCTGCACTGCACACTAACCGCGGTTTGCAAAGAAAGAGGATTTGCTGCACATTCCAAGGACATGGCTCTTTCCGAGGCAATCTGCAACCTGCTGTCAGATGGAAGTGCTCTCTGCCCTCTCCTGCCCAGCTCTAGCTACTAGCGGGCACTTTCCAGCCTGGCCGAGGCAAACAACCTCCAGAGATGTCACAGAGCATAAGTGGCGCACAGATGCTCAAAAGCAGCAAAGCTGAAGAGCCTAGCTCAGCTTCACTAGTGTGCAATTGACTGACTGCGAAAAACAAAGCAGCAGAGCACCGAGGGCTGTGAAGGCAATTGCCAAAACCAGGCAGCTGCTCCTTCCAAAGCACAGGCAGCTGCCTATCTTCTTGCTTGTCGACAAACTCACTGCTGCCCTTCTTTTCAGCAGCTGCCACCGTCTTCTGTGCATCTCGGAGCCTCTGGCGACGAGCAAGACTTGCCAAGGTGGGACGCATCAGGACCAAGTCAAAACCCAGGCAAGTTGTCCTGGAACGCTTTCCATTCGCTTGCCGAGAGTGAATTCAAGAGGCAGGAGAGCAGCAGCCACCATCCTCCAGCAGTCTGAAGGCTTCGCACACAAGCCCGCTTCTTTGCGGCTTCGTTCTTCGCCTCTTCCAAGCAACCGCGATCTCTGCCTCTCGGAGGCGAAGAAGCGGCTAGTTCGCAAACAGCTCAGTAGAGCGGCAGCGGAGCGCTCCGGAGCACCGCTTCTGCCGAAAGACGCCGGGAACCGGCACTTCCCTCCGGATAGCTCCGGAGCCGCGCTTATGCTTCTCTAGTCCATCTCTATCTTATCGAAAAGCCTTTCCCACTCCATTTGGCAAGGGGAGAGTGTACCTGCACTGCACACTAACAGCAGTTTGCAAAGAAGAGGATTTGCTGCACATTCCAAGGACATGGCTCTTTCCGAGGCAATCTGCAACCTGCTGTCAGATGGAAGTGCTCTCTGCCCTCTCCTGCCCAGCTCTGTGTAGTAGCGGGCACTTTCCAGCCTGGCCGAGGCAAACAACCTCGAGAGATGTCACAGAGCCTAAGTGGAGCACAAATGCTCAAAAGCAGCAAAGCTGAAGAGCCTGGCTCAGCTTCACTAGTGTGCAATTGACTGACTGCGAAAAACAAAGCAGCAGAGCACCGGGCTTCTGGGCGCTGTGAAGGCAATTGCCGAAACCAGGCAGCTGCTCCTTCCCAAGCTCAGGCAGCTGCCTATGTTTTTGCTTGTCGACAAACTCACCGCTGCCCTTCTTTTCAGCAGCTGCCACCGTCTTCTGTGCATCTCGGAGCCTCTGGCGACGAGCAAGACTTGCCAAGGTGGGACGCATCCAGGCGAAGTAAAAACCCAGGCAAGTTGTCCTGGAACGCTTTCCATTCGCTTGCCGAGAGTGAATTCAAGAGGCAGGAGAGCGGCAGCCACCGTCCTCCAGCAGTCGGAAGGCTTGGCACACAAGCCCGCTTCTTTGCGGCTTCGTTCTTCGACTCTTCCAAGCAACCGCGATCTCTGCCTCTTGGAGGCGAAGAAGCGGCTAGTTCACAAACAGCTCAGTAGAGCGGCAGCGGAGCGCTCCGGAGCGCCGCTTCTGCCGAAAGACGCCGGGAACCGGCACTTCCCTCCGGATACCTCCGGAGCCACGCTTCTGCTTCTCTAGTCATCTCTATCTTAGCGAAAAGCTTTCCCACTCCATTTGGCAAGGGGAGAGCGTACCTGCACTGCACACTAACCGCGGTTTGCAAAGAAAGAGGATTTGCTGCACATTCCAAGGACACGGCTCTTTCCGAGGCAATCTGCAACCTGCTGTCAGATGGAAGTGCTCTCTGCCCTCTCCTGCCCAGCTCTAGGTACTAGTGGGCACTTTCCAGCCTGGCCGAGGCAAACAACCTCGAGAGATGTCACAGAGCCTAAGTGGAGCACAGATGCTCAAAAGCAGCAAAGCTGAAGAGCCTGGCTCAGCTTCACTAGTGTGCAATTGACTGACTGCGAAAAACAAAGCAGCAGAGCACCGAGGGCTGTGAAGGCAATTGCCAAAACCAGGCAGCTGCTCCTTCCCAAGCACAGGCAGCTGCCTATCTTCTTGCTTGTCGACAAACTCACCGCTGCCCTTCTTTTCAGCAGCTGCCACCGTCTTCTGTGCATCTCGGAGCCTCTGGCGACGAGCAAGACTTGCCAAGGTGGGAGGCATCAGGACCAAGTCAAAACCCAGGCAAGTTGTCCTGGAACGCTTTCCATTCGCTTGCCGAGAGTGAATTCAACAGGCAGGAGAGCGGCAGCCACCGTCCTCCAGCAGTCGGAAGGCTTCGCACACAAGCCCGTTTCTTTGCGGCTTCGTTCTTCGCCTCTTCCAAGAAACCGCGATCTCTGCCTCTCAGAGGCGAAGAAGCGGCTAGTTTCCGCACAGCTCAGTAGAGCGGCAGCGGAGCGCTCCAGAGCGCCGCTTCTGCCGAAAGACGCCGGGAACCGGCACTTCCCTCCGGATACCTCCGGAGCCACGCTTCTACTTCTCTAGTCGTCTCTATCTTAGCGAAAAGCTTTCCCACTCCAGTTGGCAAGGGGAGAGCGTACCTGCACTGCACACTAACCGCGGTTTGCAAAGAAAGAGGATTTGCTGCACATTCCAAGGACATGGCTCTTTCCGAGGCAATCTGCAACCTGCTGTCAGATGGAAGTGCTCTCTGCCCTCTCCTGCCCAGCTCTAGCTACTAGCGGGCACTTTCCAGCCTGGCCGAGGCAAACAACCTCCAGAGATGTCACAGAGCATAAGTGGAGCACAGATGCTCAAAAGCAGCAAAGCTGAAGAGCCTAGCTCAGCTTCACTAGTGTGCAATTGACTGACTGCGAAAAACAAAGCAGCAGAGCACCGAGGGCTGTGAAGGCAATTGCCAAAACCAGGCAGCTGCTCCTTCCCAAGCACAGGCAGCTGCCTATCTTCTTGCTTGTCGACAAACTCACCGCTGCCCTTCTTTTCAGCAGCTGCCACCGTCTTCTGTGCATCTCGGAGCCTCTGGCGACGAGCAAGACTTGCCAAGGTGGGACGCATCAGGACCAAGTAAAAACCCAGGCAAGTTGTCCTGGAACGCTTTCCATTCGCTTGCCGAGAGTGAATTCAAGAGGCAGGAGAGCAGCAGCCACCATCCTCCAGCAGTCTGAAGGCTTCGCACACAAGCCCGCTTCTTTGCGGCTTCGTTCTTCGCCTCTTCCAAGCAACCGCGATCTCTGCCTCTCGGAGGCGAAGAAGCGGCTAGTTCACAAACAGCTCAGTAGAGCGGCAGCGGAGCGCTCCGGAGCGCCGCTTCTGCCGAAAGACGCCGGGAACCGGCACTTCCCTCCGGATAGCTCCGGAGCCGCGCTTCTGCTTCTCTAGTCATCTCTATCTTAGCGAAAAGCTTTCCCACTCCATTTGGCAAGGGGAGAGTGTACCTGCACTGCACACTAACAGCAGTTTGCAAAGAAAGAGGATTTGCTGCACATTCCAAGGACACGGCTCTTTCCGAGGCAATCTGCAACCTGCTGTCAGATGGAAGTGCTCTCTGCCCTCTCCTGCCCAGCTCTGTGTAGTAGCGGGCACTTTCCAGCCTGGCCGAGGCAAACAACCTCGAGAGATGTCACAGAGCCTAAGTGGAGCACAAATGCTCAAAAGCAGCAAAGCTGAAGAGCCTGGCTCAGCTTCACTAGTGTGCAATTGACTGACTGCGAAAAACAAAGCAGCAGAGCACCGGGCTTCTGGGCGCTGTGAAGGCAATTGCCGAAACCAGGCAGCTGCTCCTTCCCAAGCTCAGGCAGCTGCCTATGTTTTTGCTTGTCGACAAACTCACCGCTGCCCTTCTTTTCAGCAGCTGCCACCGTCTTCTGTGCATCTCGGAGCCTCTGGCGACGAGCAAGACTTGCCAAGGTGGGACGCATCCAGGCGAAGTAAAAACCCAGGCAAGTTGTCCTGGAACGCTTTCCATTCGCTTGCCGAGAGTGAATTCAAGAGGCAGGAGAGCGGCAGCCACCGTCCTCCGGCAGTCTGAAGGCTTCGCACACAAGCCCGCTTCTTTGCGGCTTCGTTCTTCGCCTCTTCCAAGCAACCGCGATCTCTGCCTCTCGGAGGCGAAGAAGCGGCTAGTTCGCAAACAGCTCAGTAGAGTGGCAGCGGAGCGCTCCGGAGCGCCGCTTCTGCCGAAAGACGCCGGGAACCGGCACTTCCCTCCGGATACCTCCGGAGCCACGCTTCTGCTTCTCTAGTCGTCTCTATCTTAGCGAAAAGCTTTCCCACTCCATTTGGCAAGGGGAGAGCGCACCTGCACTGCACACTAACCGCGGTTTGCAAAGAAAGAGGATTTGCTGCACATTCCAAGGACACGGCTCTTTCCGAGGCAATCTGCAACCTGCTGTCAGATGGAAGTGCTCTCTGCCCTCTCCTGCCCAGCTCTGTGTAGTAGCGGGCACTTTCCAGACTGGCCGAGGCAAACAACCTCCAGAGATGTCACAGAGCCTAAGTGGAGCACAGATGCTCAAAAGCAGCAAAGCTGAAGAGCCTGGCTCAGCTTCACTAGTGTGCAATTGACTGACTGCGAAAAACAAAGCAGCAGAGCACCGAGGGCTGTGAAGGCAATTGCCAAAACCAGGCAGCTGCTCCTTCCCAAGCACAGGCAGCTGCCTATGTTCTTGCTTGTCGACAAACTCACCGCTGCCCTTCTTTTCAGCAGCTGCCACCGTCTTCTGTGCATCTCGGAGCCTCTGGCGACGAGCAAGACTTGCCAAGGTGGGAGGCATCAGGACCAAGTCAAAACCCAGGCAAGTTGTCCTCGAACGCTTTCCATTCGCTTGCTGAGAGTGAATTCAAGAGGCAGGAGAGCGGCAGCCACCGTCCTCCAGCAGTCTGAAGGCTTCGCACACAAGCCCGCTTCTTTGCGGCTTCGTTCTTCGCCTCTTCCAAGCAACCGCGATCTCTGCCTCTCAGAGGCGAAGAAACGGCTAGTTCGCGCACAGCTCAGTAGAGCGCCAGCGCAGCGCTCCGGAGCGCCGCTTCTGCCGAAAGACGCCGGGAAGCGGCACTTCCCTCCGGATAGCTCTGGAGCCGCGCTTCTGCTTCTCTAGTCATCTCTAGCTTAGCGAAAAGCTTTCCCACTCCATTTGGCAAGGGGGAGAGCGTACCTGCACTGCACACTAACCGCGGTTTGCAAAGAAAGAGGATTTGCTACACATTCCAAGGACACGGCTCTTTCCGAGGCAATCTGCAACCTGCTGTCAGATGGGAGTGCTCTCTGCCCTCTCCTGCCCAGCTCTAGCTACTAGCGGGCACTTTCCAGCCTGGCCGAGGCAAACAACCTCGAGAGATGTCACAGAGCCTAAGTGGAGCACAGATGCTCAAAAGCAGCAAAGCTGAAGAGCCTGGCTCAGCTTCACTAGTGTGCAATTGACTGACTGGGAAAAACAAAGCAGCAGAGCACCGGGCTTCTGGCCGCTGTGAAGGCAATTGCCAAAACCAGGCAGCTGCTCCTTCCCAAGCACAGGCAGCTGCCTATGTTCTTGCTTGTCGACAAACTCACCGCTGCCCTTCTTTTCAGCAGCTGCCACCGTCTTCTGTGCATCTCGGAGCCTCTGGCGACGAGCAAGACTTGCCAAGGTGGGACGCATCCAGGCGAAGTAAAAACCCAGGCAAGTTGTCCTGGAACGCTTTCCATTCGCTTGCCGAGAGTGAATTCAAGAGGCAGGAGAGCGGCAGCCACCGTCCTCCAGCAGTCTGAAGGCTTCGCACACAAGCCCGCTTCTTTGCGGCTTCGTTCTTCGCCTCTTCCAAGCAACCGCGATCTCTGCCTCTCGGAGGCGAAGAAGCGGCTAGTTCGCAAACAGCTCAGTAGAGCGGCAGCGGAGCGCTCCGGAGCGCCGCTTCTGCCGAAAGACGCCGGGAACCGGCACTTCCCTCCGGATACCTCCGGAGCCACGCTTCTACTTCTCTAGTCGTCTCTATCTTAGCGAAAAGCTTTCCCACTCCATTTGGCAAGGGGAGAGCGTACCTGCACTGCACACTAACCGCGGTTTGCAAAGAAAGAGGATTTGCTGCACATTCCAAGGACACGGCTCTTTCCGAGGCAATCTGCAACCTGCTGTCAGATGGAAGTGCTCTCTGCCCTCTCCTGCCCAGCTCTAGGTACTAGCGGCCACTTTCCAGCCTGGCCGAGGCAAACAACCTCGAGAGATGTCACAGAGCCTAAGTGGAGCACAGATGCTCAAAAGCAGCAAAGCTGAAGAGCCTGGCTCAGCTTCACTAGTGTGCAATTGACTGACTGCGAAAAACAAAGCAGCAGAGCACCGAGGGCTGTGAAGGCAATTGCCAAAACCAGGCAGCTGCTCCTTCCCAAGCACAGGCAGCTGCCTATGTTCTTGCTTGTCGACAAACTCACTGCTGCCCTTCTTTTCAGCAGCTGCCACCGTCTTCTGTGCATCTCGGAGCCTCTGGCGACGAGCAAGACTTGCCAAGGTGGGACGCATCAGGACCAAGTCAAAACCCAGGCAAGTTGTCCTGGAACGCTTTCCATTCGCTTGCCGAGAGTGAATTCAACAGGCAGGAGAGCGGCAGCCACCGTCCTCCAGCAGTCTGAAGGCTTCGCACACAAGCCCGCTTCTTTGCGGCTTCGTTCTTCGCCTCTTCCAAGCAACCGCGATCTCTGCCTCTCGGAGGCGAAGAAGCGGCTAGTTCGCAAACAGCTCAGTAGAGCGGCAGCGGAGCGCTCCGGAGCGCCGCTTCTGCCGAAAGACGCCGGGAACCGGCACTTCCCTCCGGATACCTCCGGAGCCGCGCTTCTGCTTCTCTAGTCATCTCTATCTTAGCGAAAAGCTTTCCCACTCCATTTGGCAAGGGGAGAGTGTACCTGCACTGCACACTAACAGCAGTTTGCAAAGAAAGAGGATTTGCTGCACATTCCAAGGACACGGCTCTTTCCGAGGCAATCTGCAACCTGCTGTCAGATGGAAGTGCTCTCTGCCCTCTCCTGCCCAGCTCTGTGTAGTAGCGGGCACTTTCCAGCCTGGCCGAGGCAAACAACCTCGAGAGATGTCACAGAGCCTAAGTGGAGCACAGATGCTCAAAAGCAGCAAAGCTGAAGAGCCTGGCTCAGCTTCACTAGTGTGCAATTGACTGACTGCGAAAAACAAAGCAGCAGAGCACCGAGGGCTGTGAAGGCAATTGCCAAAACCAGGCAGCTGCTCCTTCCCAAGCACAGGCAGCTGCCTATCTTCTTGCTTGTCGACAAACTCACCGCTGCCCTTCTTTTCAGCAGCTGCCACCGTCTTCTGTGCATCTCGGAGCCTCTGGCGACGAGCAAGACTTGCCAAGGTGGGAGGCATCAGGACCAAGTCAAAACCCAGGCAAGTTGTCCTGGAACGCTTTCCATTCGCTTGCCGAGAGTGAATTCAAGAGGCAGGAGAGCGGCAGCCACCGTCCTCCAGCAGTCTGAAGGCTTCGCACACAAGCCCGCTTCTTTGCGGCTTCGTTCTTCGCCTCTTCCAAGCAACCGCGATCTCTGCCTCTCGGAGGCAAAGAAGCGGCTAGTTCGCAAACAGCTCAGTAGAGCGGCAGCGGAGCGCTCCGGAGCGCCGCTTCTGCCGAAAGACGCCGGGAAGCGGCACTTCCCTCCGGATAGCTCCGGAGCCACGCTTCTGCTTCTCTAGTCGTCTCTAGCTTAGCAAAAAGCTTTCCCACTCCATTTGGAAAGGGAGAGAGCGTACCTGCACTGCACACTAACCGCGGTTTGCAAAGAAAGAGGATTTGCTGCACATTCCAAGGACACGGCTCTTTCCGAGGCAATCTGCAACCTGCTGTCAGATGGAAGTGCTCTCTGCCCTCACCTGCCCAGCTCTAGGTACTAGCGGCCACTTTCCAGCCTGGCCGAGGCAAACAACCTCCAGAGATGTCACAGAGCATAAGTGGAGCACAGATGCTCAACAGCAGCAAAGCTGAAGAGCCTGGCTCAGCTTCACTAGTGTGCAATTGACTGACTGCGAAAAACAAAGCAGCAGAGCACCGGGCTTCTGGGCGCTGTGAAGGCAATTGCCAAAACCAGGCAGCTGCTCCTTCCCAAGCACAGGCAGCTGCCTATGTTCTTGCTTGTCGACAAACTCACCGCTGCCCTTCTTTTCAGCAGCTGCCACCGTCTTCTGTGCATCTCGGAGCCTCTGGCGACGAGCAAGACTTGCCAAGGTGGGACGCATCCAGGCGAAGTAAAAACCCAGGCAAGTTGTCCTGGAACGCTTTCCATTCGCTTGCCGAGAGTGAATTCAAGAGGCAGGAGAGCGGCAGCCACCGTCCTCCAGCAGTCTGAAGGCTTCGCACACAAGCCCGCTTCTTTGCGGCTTCGTTCTTCGCCTCTTCCAAGCAACCGCGATCTCTGCCTCTCGGAGGCGAAGAAGCGGCTAGTTCGCAAACAGCTCAGTAGAGCGGCAGCGGAGCGCTCCGGAGCGCCGCTTCTGCCGAAAGACGCCGGGAACCGGCACTTCCCTCCGGATACCTCCGGAGCCACGCTTCTACTTCTCTAGTCGTCTCTATCTTAGCGAAAAGCTTTCCCACTCCATTTGGCAAGGGGAGAGCGTACCTGCACTGCACACTAACCGCGGTTTGCAAAGAAAGAGGATTTGCTGCACATTCCAAGGACACGGCTCTTTCCGAGGCAATCTGCAACCTGCTGTCTGATGGAAGTGCTCTCTGCCCTCTCCTACCCAGCTCTAGGTACTAGCGGCCACTTTCCAGCCTGGCCGAGGCAAACAACCTCCAGAGATGTCACAGAGCATAAGTGGAGCACAGATGCTCAAAAGCAGCAAAGCTGAAGAGCCTGGCTCAGCTTCACTAGTGTGCAATTGACTGACTGCGAAAAACAAAGCAGCAGAGCACCGAGGGCTGTGAAGGCAATTGCCAAAACCAGGCAGCTGCTCCTTCCCAAGCACAGGCAGCTGCCTATGTTCTTGCTTGTCGACAAACTCACTGCTGCCCTTCTTTTCAGCAGCTGCCACCGTCTTCTGTGCATCTCGGAGCCTCTGGCGACGAGCAAGACTTGCCAAGGTGGGACGCATCAGGACCAAGTCAAAACCCAGGCAAGTTGTCCTGGAACGCTTTCCATTCGCTTGCCGAGAGTGAATTCAAGAGGCAGGAGAGCGGCAGCCACCGTCCTCCAGCAGTCTGAAGGCTTCGCACACAAGCCCGCTTCTTTGCGGCTTCGTTCTTCGCCTCTTCCAAGCAACCGCGATCTCTGCCTCTCGGAGGCGAAGAAGCGGCTAGTTCGCAAACAGCTCAGTAGAGCGGCAGCGGAGCGCTCCGGAGCGCCGCTTCTGCCGAAAGACGCCGGGAACCGGCACTTCCCTCCGGATACCTCCGGAGCCACGCTTCTACTTCTCTAGTCGTCTCTATCTTAGCGAAAAGCTTTCCCACTCCATTTGGCAAGGGGAGAGCGTACCTGCACTGCACACTAACCGCGGTTTGCAAAGAAAGAGGATTTGCTGCACATTCCAAGGACACGGCTCTTTCCGAGGCAATCTGCAACCTGCTGTCAGATGGAAGTGCTCTCTGCCCTCTCCTGCCCAGCTCTAGGTACTAGCGGCCACTTTCCAGCCTGGCCGAGGCAAACAACCTCGAGAGATGTCACAGAGCCTAAGTGGAGCACAGATGCTCAAAAGCAGCAAAGCTGAAGAGCCTGGCTCAGCTTCACTAGTGTGCAATTGACTGACTGCGAAAAACAAAGCAGCAGAGCACCGAGGGCTGTGAAGGCAATTGCCAAAACCAGGCAGCTGCTCCTTCCCAAGCACAGGCAGCTGCCTATGTTCTTGCTTGTCGACAAACTCACTGCTGCCCTTCTTTTCAGCAGCTGCCACCGTCTTCTGTGCATCTCGGAGCCTCTGGCGACGAGCAAGACTTGCCAAGGTGGGACGCATCAGGACCAAGTCAAAACCCAGGCAAGTTGTCCTGGAACGCTTTCCATTCGCTTGCCGAGAGTGAATTCAACAGGCAGGAGAGCGGCAGCCACCGTCCTCCAGCAGTCTGAAGGCTTCGCACACAAGCCCGCTTCTTTGCGGCTTCGTTCTTCGCCTCTTCCAAGCAACCGCGATCTCTGCCTCTCGGAGGCGAAGAAGCGGCTAGTTCGCAAACAGCTCAGTAGAGCGGCAGCGGAGCGCTCCGGAGCGCCGCTTCTGCCGAAAGACGCCGGGAACCGGCACTTCCCTCCGGATACCTCCGGAGCCGCGCTTCTGCTTCTCTAGTCATCTCTATCTTAGCGAAAAGCTTTCCCACTCCATTTGGCAAGGGGAGAGTGTACCTGCACTGCACACTAACAGCAGTTTGCAAAGAAAGAGGATTTGCTGCACATTCCAAGGACACGGCTCTTTCCGAGGCAATCTGCAACCTGCTGTCAGATGGAAGTGCTCTCTGCCCTCTCCTGCCCAGCTCTGTGTAGTAGCGGGCACTTTCCAGCCTGGCCGAGGCAAACAACCTCGAGAGATGTCACAGAGCCTAAGTGGAGCACAGATGCTCAAAAGCAGCAAAGCTGAAGAGCCTGGCTCAGCTTCACTAGTGTGCAATTGACTGACTGCGAAAAACAAAGCAGCAGAGCACCGAGGGCTGTGAAGGCAATTGCCAAAACCAGGCAGCTGCTCCTTCCCAAGCACAGGCAGCTGCCTATCTTCTTGCTTGTCGACAAACTCACCGCTGCCCTTCTTTTCAGCAGCTGCCACCGTCTTCTGTGCATCTCGGAGCCTCTGGCGACGAGCAAGACTTGCCAAGGTGGGAAGCATCAGGACCAAGTCAAAACCCAGGCAAGTTGTCCTGGAACGCTTTCCATTCGCTTGCCGAGAGTGAATTCAAGAGGCAGGAGAGCGGCAGCCACCGTCCTCCAGCAGTCTGAAGGCTTCGCACACAAGCCCGCTTCTTTGCGGCTTCGTTCTTCGCCTCTTCCAAGCAACCGCGATCTCTGCCTCTCGGAGGCAAAGAAGCGGCTAGTTCGCAAACAGCTCAGTAGAGCGGCAGCGGAGCGCTCCGGAGCGCCGCTTCTGCCGAAAGACGCCGGGAAGCGGCACTTCCCTCCGGATAGCTCCGGAGCCACGCTTCTGCTTCTCTAGTCGTCTCTAGCTTAGCAAAAAGCTTTCCCACTCCATTTGGAAAGGGGAGAGCGTACCTGCACTGCACACTAACCGCGGTTTGCAAAGAAAGAGGATTTGCTGCACATTCCAAGGACACGGCTCTTTCCGAGGCAATCTGCAACCTGCTGTCAGATGGAAGTGCTCTCTGCCCTCACCTGCCCAGCTCTAGGTACTAGCGGCCACTTTCCAGCCTGGCCGAGGCAAACAACCTCCAGAGATGTCACAGAGCATAAGTGGAGCACAGATGCTCAACAGCAGCAAAGCTGAAGAGCCTGGCTCAGCTTCACTAGTGTGCAATTGACTGACTGCGAAAAACAAAGCAGCAGAGCACCGGGCTTCTGGGCGCTGTGAAGGCAATTGCCAAAACCAGGCAGCTGCTCCTTCCCAAGCACAGGCAGCTGCCTATGTTCTTGCTTGTCGACAAACTCACCGCTGCCCTTCTTTTCAGCAGCTGCCACCGTCTTCTGTGCATCTCGGAGCCTCTGGCGACGAGCAAGACTTGCCAAGGTGGGACGCATCCAGGCGAAGTAAAAACCCAGGCAAGTTGTCCTGGAACGCTTTCCATTCGCTTGCCGAGAGTGAATTCAAGAGGCAGGAGAGCGGCAGCCACCGTCCTCCAGCAGTCTGAAGGCTTCGCACACAAGCCCGCTTCTTTGCGGCTTCGTTCTTCGCCTCTTCCAAGCAACCGCGATCTCTGCCTCTCGGAGGCGAAGAAGCGGCTAGTTCGCAAACAGCTCAGTAGAGCGGCAGCGGAGCGCTCCGGAGCGCCGCTTCTGCCGAAAGACGCCGGGAACCGGCACTTCCCTCCGGATACCTCCGGAGCCACGCTTCTACTTCTCTAGTCGTCTCTATCTTAGCGAAAAGCTTTCCCACTCCATTTGGCAAGGGGAGAGCGTACCTGCACTGCACACTAACCGCGGTTTGCAAAGAAAGAGGATTTGCTGCACATTCCAAGGACACGGCTCTTTCCGAGGCAATCTGCAACCTGCTGTCTGATGGAAGTGCTCTCTGCCCTCTCCTACCCAGCTCTAGGTACTAGCGGCCACTTTCCAGCCTGGCCGAGGCAAACAACCTCCAGAGATGTCACAGAGCATAAGTGGAGCACAGATGCTCAAAAGCAGCAAAGCTGAAGAGCCTGGCTCAGCTTCACTAGTGTGCAATTGACTGACTGCGAAAAACAAAGCAGCAGAGCACCGAGGGCTGTGAAGGCAATTGCCAAAACCAGGCAGCTGCTCCTTCCCAAGCACAGGCAGCTGCCTATGTTCTTGCTTGTCGACAAACTCACTGCTGCCCTTCTTTTCAGCAGCTGCCACCGTCTTCTGTGCATCTCGGAGCCTCTGGCGACGAGCAAGACTTGCCAAGGTGGGACGCATCAGGACCAAGTCAAAACCCAGGCAAGTTGTCCTGGAACGCTTTCCATTCGCTTGCCGAGAGTGAATTCAAGAGGCAGGAGAGCGGCAGCCACCGTCCTCCAGCAGTCTGAAGGCTTCGCACACAAGCCCGCTTCTTTGCGGCTTCGTTCTTCGCCTCTTCCAAGCAACCGCGATCTCTGCCTCTCGGAGGCGAAGAAGCGGCTAGTTCGCAAACAGCTCAGTAGAGCGGCAGCGGAGCGCTCCGGAGCGCCGCTTCTGCCGAAAGACGCCGGGAACCGGCACTTCCCTCCGGATACCTCCGGAGCCACGCTTCTACTTCTCTAGTCGTCTCTATCTTAGCGAAAAGCTTTCCCACTCCATTTGGCAAGGGGAGAGCGTACCTGCACTGCACACTAACCGCGGTTTGCAAAGAAAGAGGATTTGCTGCACATTCCAAGGACACGGCTCTTTCCGAGGCAATCTGCAACCTGCTGTCAGATGGAAGTGCTCTCTGCCCTCTCCTACCCAGCTCTAGGTACTAGCGGCCACTTTCCAGCCTGGCCGAGGCAAACAACCTCCAGAGATGTCACAGAGCATAAGTGGAGCACAGATGCTCAAAAGCAGCAAAGCTGAAGAGCCTGGCTCAGCTTCACTAGTGTGCAATTGACTGACTGCGAAAAACAAAGCAGCAGAGCACCGAGGGCTGTGAAGGCAATTGCCAAAACCAGGCAGCTGCTCCTTCCCAAGCACAGGCAGCTGCCTATGTTCTTGCTTGTCGACAAACTCACTGCTGCCCTTCTTTTCAGCAGCTGCCACCGTCTTCTGTGCATCTCGGAGCCTCTGGCGACGAGCAAGACTTGCCAAGGTGGGACGCATCAGGACCAAGTCAAAACCCAGGCAAGTTGTCCTCGAACGCTTTCCATTCGCTTGCCGAGAGTGAATTCAAGAGGCAGGAGAGCGGCAGCCACCGTCCTCCAGCAGTCTGAAGGCTTCGCACACAAGCCCGCTTCTTTGCGGCTTCGTTCTTCGCCTCTTCCAAGCAACCGCGATCTCTGCCTCTCAGAGGCGAAGAAACGGCTAGTTCGCGCACAGCTCAGTAGAGCGCCAGCGCAGCGCTCCGGAGCGCCGCTTCTGCCGAAAGACGCCGGGAAGCGGCACTTCCCTCCGGATAGCTCTGGAGCCGCGCTTCTGCTTCTCTAGTCATCTCTAGCTTAGCGAAAAGCTTTCCCACTCCATTTGGCAAGGGGAGAGCGTACCTGCACTGCACACTAACCGCGGTTTGCAAAGAAAGAGGATTTGCTGCACATTCCAAGGACACGGCTCTTTCCGAGGCAATCTGCAACCTGCTGTCAGATGGGAGTGCTCTCTGCCCTCTCCTGCCCAGCTCTAGCTACTAGCGGGCACGTTCCAGCCTGGCCGAGGCAAACAACCTCGAGAGATGTCACAGAGCCTAAGTGGAGCACAGATGCTCAAAAGCAGCAAAGCTGAAGAGCCTGGCTCAGCTTCACTAGTGTGCAATTGACTGACTGCGAAAAACAAAGCAGCAGAGCACCGAGGGCTGTGAAGGCAATTGCCAAAACCAGGCAGCTGCTCCTTCCCAAGCACAGGCAGCTGCCTATGTTCTTGCTTGTCGACAAACTCACCGCTGCCCTTCTTTTCAGCAGCTGCCACCGTCTTCTGTGCATCTCGGAGCCTCTGGCGACGAGCAAGACTTGCCAAGGTGGGAAGCATCAGGACCAAGTAAAAACCCAGGCAAGTTGTCCTGGAACGCTTTCCATTCGCTTGCCGAGAGTGAATTCAAGAGGCAGGAGAGCGGCAGCCACCGTCCTCCAGCAGTCGGAAGGCTTGGCACACAAGCCCGCTTCTTTGCGGCTTCGTTCTTCGCCTCTTCCAAGCAACCGCGATCTCTGCCTCTCAGAGGCGAAGAAGCGGCTACTTCGCAAACAGCTCAGTAGAGCGGCAGCGGAGCGCTCCGGAGCGCCGCTTCTGCCGAAAGACGCCGGGAAGCGGCACTACCCTCCGGATAGCTCCGGAGCCGCGCTTCTGCTTCTCTAGTCATCTCTAGCTTAGCGAAAAGCTTTCCCACTCCATTTGGCAAGGGGAGAGCGTACCTGCACTGCATACTAACCGCGGTTTGCAAAGAAAGAGGATTTGCTGCACATTCTAAGGACACGGCTCTTTCCGAGGCAATCTGCAACCTGCTGTCAGATGGAAGTGCTCTCTGCCCTCTCCTGCCCAGCTCTAGGTACTAGCGGGCACGTTCCAGCCTGGCCGAGGCAAACAACCTCGAGAGATGTCACAGAGCATAAGTGGAGCACAGATGCTCAAAAGCAGCAAAGCTGAAGAGCCTGGCTCAGCTTCACTAGTGTGCAATTGACTGACTGCGAAAAACAAGGCAGCAGAGCACCGGGCTTCTGGGCGCTGTGAAGGCAATTGCCAAAACCAGGCAGCTGCTCCTTCCCAAGCACAGGCAGCTGCCTATGTTCTTGCTTGTCGACAAACTCACCGCTGCCCTTCTTTTCAGCAGCTGCCACCGTCTTCTGTGCATCTCGGAGCCTCTGGCGACGAGCAAGACTTGCCAAGGTGGGACGCATCCAGGCGAAGTAAAAACCCAGGCAAGTTGTCCTGGAACGCTTTCCATTCGCTTGCCGAGAGTGAATTCAAGAGGCAGGAGAGCGGCAGCCACCGTCCTCCAGCAGTCTGAAGGCTTCGCACACAAGCCCGCTTCTTTGCGGCTTCGTTCTTCGCCTCTTCCAAGCAACCGCGATCTCTGCCTCTCGGAGGCGAAGAAGCGGCTAGTTCGCAAACAGCTCAGTAGAGCGGCAGCGGAGCGCTCCGGAGCGCCGCTTCTGCCGAAAGACGCCGGGAACCGGCACTTCCCTCCGGATACCTCCGGAGCCACGCTTCTACTTCTCTAGTCGTCTCTATCTTAGCGAAAAGCTTTCCCACTCCATTTGGCAAGGGGAGAGCGTACCTGCACTGCACACTAACCGCGGTTTGCAAAGAAAGAGGATTTGCTGCACATTCCAAGGACACGGCTCTTTCCGAGGCAATCTGCAACCTGCTGTCAGATGGAAGTGCTCTCTGCCCTCTCCTGCCCAGCTCTAGGTACTAGCGGGCACTTTCCAGCCTGGCCGAGGCAAACAACCTCGAGAGATGTCACAGAGCATAAGTGGAGCACAGATGCTCAAAAGCAGCAAAGCTGAAGAGCCTGGCTCAGCTTCACTAGTGTGCAATTGACTGACTGCGAAAAACAAAGCAGCAGAGCACCGAGGGCTGTGAAGGCAATTGCCAAAACCAGGCAGCTGCTCCTTCCCAAGCACAGGCAGCTGCCTATGTTCTTGCTTGTCGACAAACTCACTGCTGCCCTTCTTTTCAGCAGCTGCCACCGTCTTCTGTGCATCTCGGAGCCTCTGGCGACGAGCAAGACTTGCCAAGGTGGGACGCATCAGGACCAAGTCAAAACCCAGGCAAGTTGTCCTGGAACGCTTTCCATTCGCTTGCCGAGAGTGAATTCAAGAGGCAGGAGAGCGGCAGCCACCGTCCTCCAGCAGTCTGAAGGCTTCGCACACAAGCCCGCTTCTTTGCGGCTTCGTTCTTCGCCTCTTCCAAGCAACCGCGATCTCTGCCTCTCAGAGGCGAAGAAACGGCTAGTTCGCGCACAGCTCAGTAGAGCGGCAGCGGAGCGCTCCGGAGCGCCGCTTCTGCCGAAAGACGCCGGGAAGCGGCACTTCCCTCCGGATAGCTCTGGAGCCGCGCTTCTGCTTCTCTAGTCATCTCTAGCTTAGCGAAAAGCTTTCCCACTCCATTTGGCAAGGGGAGAGCGTACCTGCACTGCACACTAACCGCGGTTTGCAAAGAAAGAGGATTTGCTGCACATTCCAAGGACACGGCTCTTTCCGAGGCAATCTGCAACCTGCTGTCAGATGGGAGTGCTCTCTGCCCTCTCCTGCCCAGCTCTAGCTACTAGCGGGCACTTTCCAGCCTGGCCGAGGCAAACAACCTCGAGAGATGTCACAGAGCATAAGTGGAGCACAGATGCTCAAAAGCAGCAAAGCTGAAGAGCCTGGCTCAGCTTCACTAGTGTGCAATTGACTGACTGCGAAAAACAAAGCAGCAGAGCACCGAGGGCTGTGAAGGCAATTGCCAAAACCAGGCAGCTGCTCCTTCCCAAGCACAGGCAGCTGCCTATGTTCTTGCTTGTCGACAAACTCACCGCTGCCCTTCTTTTCAGCAGCTGCCACCGTCTTCTGTGCATCTCGGAGCCTCTGGCGACGAGCAAGACTTGCCAAGGTGGGAAGCATCAGGACCAAGTAAAAACCCAGGCAAGTTGTCCTGGAACGCTTTCCATTCGCTTGCCGAGAGTGAATTCAACAGGCAGGAGAGCGGCAGCCACCGTCCTCCAGCAGTCGGAAGGCTTGGCACACAAGCCCGCTTCTTTGCGGCTTCGTTCTTCGCCTCTTCCAAGCAACCGCGATCTCTGCCTCTCAGAAGCGAAGAAGCGGCTAGTTCGCAAACAGCTCAGTAGAGCGGCAGCGGAGCGCTCCGGAGCGCCGCTTCTGCCGAAAGACGCCGGGAAGCAGCACTACCCTCCGGATAGCTCCGGAGCCGCGCTTCTGCTTCTCTAGTCATCTCTAGCTTAGCGAAAAGCTTTCCCACTCCATTTGGCAAGGGGAGAGCGTACCTGCACTGCATACTAACCGCGGTTTGCAAAGAAAGAGGATTTGCTGCACATTCTAAGGACACGGCTCTTTCCGAGGCAATCTGCAACCTGCTGTCAGATGGAAGTGCTCTCTGCCCTCTCCTACCCAGCTCTAGGTACTAGCGGGCACGTTCCAGCCTGGCCGAGGCAAACAACCTCGAGAGATGTCACAGAGCATAAGTGGAGCACAGATGCTCAAAAGCAGCAAAGCTGAAGAGCCTGGCTCAGCTTCACTAGTGTGCAATTGACTGACTGCGAAAAACAAGGCAGCAGAGCACCGGGCTTCTGGGCGCTGTGAAGGCAATTGCCAAAACCAGGCAGCTGCTCCTTCCCAAGCACAGGCAGCTGCCTATGTTCTTGCTTGTCGACAAACTCACCGCTGCCCTGCTTTTCAGCAGCTGCCACCGTCTTCGGTGCATCTCGGAGCCTCTGGCGACGAGCAAGACTTGCCAAGGTGGGACGCATCCAGGCGAAGTAAAAACCCAGGCAAGTTGTCCTGGAACGCTTTCCATTCGCTTGCCGAGAGTGAATTCAAGAGGCAGGAGAGCGGCAGCCACCGTCCTCCAGCAGTCTGAAGGCTTCGCACACAAGCCCGCTTCTTTGCGGCTTCGTTCTTCGCCTCTTCCAAGCAACCGCGATCTCTGCCTCTCGGAGGCGAAGAAGCGGCTAGTTCGCAAACAGCTCAGTAGAGCGGCAGCGGAGCGCTCCGGAGCGCCGCTTCTGCCGAAAGACGCCGGGAACCGGCACTTCCCTCCGGATACCTCCGGAGCCACGCTTCTACTTCTCTAGTCGTCTCTATCTTAGCGAAAAGCTTTCCCACTCCATTTGGCAAGGGGAGAGCGTACCTGCACTGCACACTAACCGCGGTTTGCAAAGAAAGAGGATTTGCTGCACATTCCAAGGACACGGCTCTTTCCGAGGCAATCTGCAACCTGCTGTCTGATGGAAGTGCTCTCTGCCCTCTCCTACCCAGCTCTAGGTACTAGCGGCCACTTTCCAGCCTGGCCGAGGCAAACAACCTCCAGAGATGTCACAGAGCATAAGTGGAGCACAGATGCTCAAAAGCAGCAAAGCTGAAGAGCCTGGCTCAGCTTCACTAGTGTGCAATTGACTGACTGCGAAAAACAAAGCAGCAGAGCACCGAGGGCTGTGAAGGCAATTGCCAAAACCAGGCAGCTGCTCCTTCCCAAGCACAGGCAGCTGCCTATGTTCTTGCTTGTCGACAAACTCACCGCTGCCCTTCTTTTCAGCAGCTGCCACCGTCTTCTGTGCATCTCGGAGCCTCTGGCGACGAGCAAGACTTGCCAAGGTGGGACGCATCCAGGCGAAGTAAAAACCCAGGCAAGTTGTCCTGGAACGCTTTCCATTCGCTTGCCGAGAGTGAATTCAAGAGGCAGGAGAGCGGCAGCCACCGTCCTCCAGCAGTCTGAAGGCTTCGCACACAAGCCCGCTTCTTTGCGGCTTCGTTCTTCGCCTCTTCCAAGCAACCGCGATCTCTGCCTCTCGGAGGCGAAGAAGCGGCTAGTTCGCAAACAGCTCAGTAGAGCGGCAGCGGAGCGCTCCGGAGCGCCGCTTCTGCCGAAAGACGCCGGGAACCGGCACTTCCCTCCGGATACCTCCGGAGCCACGCTTCTACTTCTCTAGTCGTCTCTATCTTAGCGAAAAGCTTTCCCACTCCATTTGGCAAGGGGAGAGCGTACCTGCACTGCACACTAACCGCGGTTTGCAAAGAAAGAGGATTTGCTGCACATTCCAAGGACACGGCTCTTTCCGAGGCAATCTGCAACCTGCTGTCTGATGGAAGTGCTCTCTGCCCTCTCCTACCCAGCTCTAGGTACTAGCGGCCACTTTCCAGCCTGGCCGAGGCAAACAACCTCCAGAGATGTCACAGAGCATAAGTGGAGCACAGATGCTCAAAAGCAGCAAAGCTGAAGAGCCTGGCTCAGCTTCACTAGTGTGCAATTGACTGACTGCGAAAAACAAAGCAGCAGAGCACCGAGGGCTGTGAAGGCAATTGCCAAAACCAGGCAGCTGCTCCTTCCCAAGCACAGGCAGCTGCCTATGTTCTTGCTTGTCGACAAACTCACTGCTGCCCTTCTTTTCAGCAGCTGCCACCGTCTTCTGTGCATCTCGGAGCCTCTGGCGACGAGCAAGACTTGCCAAGGTGGGACGCATCAGGACCAAGTCAAAACCCAGGCAAGTTGTCCTGGAACGCTTTCCATTCGCTTGCCGAGAGTGAATTCAAGAGGCAGGAGAGCGGCAGCCACCGTCCTCCAGCAGTCGGAAGGCTTCGCACACAAGCCCGCTTCTTTGCGGCTTCGTTCTTCGCCTCTTCCAAGCAACCGCGATCTCTGCCTCTCGGAGGCGAAGAAGCGGCTAGTCCGCAAACAGCTCAGTAGAGCGGCAGCGGAGCGCTCCGGAGCGCCGCTTCTGCCGAAAGACGCCGGGAACCGGCACTTCCCTCCGGATACCTCCGGAGCCGCGCTTCTGCTTCTCTAGTCATCTCTATCTTAGCGAAAAGCTTTCCCACTCCATTTGGCAAGGGGAGAGTGTACCTGCACTGCACACTAACAGCAGTTTGCAAAGAAAGAGGATTTGCTGCACATTCCAAGGACACGGCTCTTTCCGAGGCAATCTGCAACCTGCTGTCAGATGGAAGTGCTCTCTGCCCTCTCCTGCCCAGCTCTGTGTAGTAGCGGGCACTTTCCAGCCTGGCCGAGGCAAACAACCTCCAGAGATGTCACAGAGCCTAAGTGGAGCACAGATGCTCAAAAGCAGCAAAGCTGAAGAGCCTGGCTCAGCTTCACTAGTGTGCAATTGACTGACTGCGAAAAACAAAGCAGCAGAGCACCGAGGGCTGTGAAGGCAATTGCCAAAACCAGGCAGCTGCTCCTTCCCAAGCACAGGCAGCTGCCTATCTTCTTGCTTGTCGACAAACTCACCGCTGCCCTTCTTTTCAGCAGCTGCCACCGTCTTCTGTGCATCTCGGAGCCTCTGGCGACGAGCAAGACTTGCCAAGGTGGGACGCATCAGGACCAAGTCAAAACCCAGGCAAGTTGTCCTCGAACGCTTTCCATTCGCTTGCCGAGAGTGAATTCAAGAGGCAGGAGAGCGGCAGCCACCGTCCTCCAGCAGTCTGAAGGCTTCGCACACAAGCCCGCTTCTTTGCGGCTTCGTTCTTCGCCTCTTCCAAGCAACCGCGATCTCTGCCTCTCGGAGGCAAAGAAGCGGCTAGTTCGCAAACAGCTCAGTAGAGCGGCAGCGGAGCGCTCCGGAGCGCCGCTTCTGCCGAAAGACGCCGGGAAGCGGCACTTCCCTCCGGATAGCTCCGGAGCCACGCTTCTGCTTCTCTAGTCGTCTCTAGCTTAGCAAAAAGCTTTCCCACTCCATTTGGAAAGGGGAGAGCGTACCTGCACTGCACACTAACCGCGGTTTGCAAAGAAAGAGGATTTGCTGCACATTCCAAGGACACGGCTCTTTCCGAGGCAATCTGCAACCTGCTGTCAGATGGAAGTGCTCTCTGCCCTCACCTGCCCAGCTCTAGGTACTAGCGGCCACTTTCCAGCCTGGCCGAGGCAAACAACCTCCAGAGATGTCACAGAGCATAAGTGGAGCACAGATGCTCAACAGCAGCAAAGCTGAAGAGCCTGGCTCAGCTTCACTAGTGTGCAATTGACTGACTGCGAAAAACAAAGCAGCAGAGCACCGGGCTTCTGGGCGCTGTGAAGGCAATTGCCAAAACCAGGCAGCTGCTCCTTCCCAAGCACAGGCAGCTGCCTATGTTCTTGCTTGTCGACAAACTCACCGCTGCCCTTCTTTTCAGCAGCTGCCACCGTCTTCTGTGCATCTCGGAGCCTCTGGCGACGAGCAAGACTTGCCAAGGTGGGACGCATCCAGGCGAAGTAAAAACCCAGGCAAGTTGTCCTGGAACGCTTTCCATTCGCTTGCCGAGAGTGAATTCAAGAGGCAGGAGAGCGGCAGCCACCGTCCTCCAGCAGTCTGAAGGCTTCGCACACAAGCCCGCTTCTTTGCGGCTTCGTTCTTCGCCTCTTCCAAGCAACCGCGATCTCTGCCTCTCGGAGGCGAAGAAGCGGCTAGTTCGCAAACAGCTCAGTAGAGCGGCAGCGGAGCGCTCCGGAGCGCCGCTTCTGCCGAAAGACGCCGGGAACCGGCACTTCCCTCCGGATACCTCCGGAGCCACGCTTCTACTTCTCTAGTCGTCTCTATCTTAGCGAAAAGCTTTCCCACTCCATTTGGCAAGGGGAGAGCGTACCTGCACTGCACACTAACCGCGGTTTGCAAAGAAAGAGGATTTGCTGCACATTCCAAGGACACGGCTCTTTCCGAGGCAATCTGCAACCTGCTGTCTGATGGAAGTGCTCTCTGCCCTCTCCTACCCAGCTCTAGGTACTAGCGGCCACTTTCCAGCCTGGCCGAGGCAAACAACCTCCAGAGATGTCACAGAGCATAAGTGGAGCACAGATGCTCAAAAGCAGCAAAGCTGAAGAGCCTGGCTCAGCTTCACTAGTGTGCAATTGACTGACTGCGAAAAACAAAGCAGCAGAGCACCGAGGGCTGTGAAGGCAATTGCCAAAACCAGGCAGCTGCTCCTTCCCAAGCACAGGCAGCTGCCTATGTTCTTGCTTGTCGACAAACTCACTGCTGCCCTTCTTTTCAGCAGCTGCCACCGTCTTCTGTGCATCTCGGAGCCTCTGGCAACGAGCAAGACTTGCCAAGGTGGGACGCATCAGGACCAAGTCAAAACCCAGGCAAGTTGTCCTGGAACGCTTTCCATTCGCTTGCCGAGAGTGAATTCAACAGGCAGGAGAGCGGCAGCCACCGTCCTCCAGCAGTCTGAAGGCTTCGCACACAAGCCCGCTTCTTTGCGGCTTCGTTCTTCGCCTCTTCCAAGCAACCGCGATCTCTGCTTCTCGGAGGCGAAGAAGCGGCTAATTGGCAAACAGCTCAGTAGAGCGGCAGCGGAGCGCTCCGGAGCGCCGCTTCTGCCGAAAGACGCCGAGAACCGGAACTTCCCTCCGGATACCTCCGGAGCCGCGCTTCTGCTTCTCTAGTCATCTCTATCTTAGCGAAAAGCTTTCCCACTCCATTTGGCAAGGGGAGAGTGTACCTGCACTGCACACTAACAGCGGTTTGCAAAGAAAGAGGATTTGCTGCACATTCCAAGGACACGGCTCTTTCCGAGGCAATCTGCAACCTGCTGTCAGATGGAAGTGCTCTCTGCCCTCTCCTGCCCAGCTCTGTGTAGTAGCGGGCACTTTCCAGCCTGGCCGAGGCAAACAACCTCCAGAGATGTCACAGAGCATAAGTGGAGCACAGATGCTCAAAAGCAGCAAAGCTGAAGAGCCTGGCTCAGCTTCACTAGTGTGCAATTGACTGACTGCGAAAAACAAAGCAGCAGAGCACCGGGCTTCTGGGCGCTGTGAAGGCAATTGCCAAAACCAGGCAGCTGCTCCTTCCCAAGCACAGGCAGCTGCCTATGTTCTTGCTTGTCGACAAACTCACCGCTGCCCTTCTTTTCAGCAGCTGCCACCGTCTTCTGTGCATCTCGGAGCCTCTGGCGACGAGCAAGACTTGCCAAGGTGGGACGCATCAGGACCAAGTCAAAACCCAGGCAAGTTGTCCTGGAACGCTTTCCATTCGCTTGCCGAGAGTGAATTCAAGAGGCAGGAGAGCGGCAGCCACCGTCCTCCAGCAGTCTGAAGGCTTCGCACACAAGCCCGCTTCTTTGCGGCTTCGTTCTTCGCCTCTTCCAAGCAACCGCGATCTCTGCCTCTCAGAGGCGAAGAAACGGCTAGTTCGCGCACAGCTCAGTAGAGCGGCAGCGGAGCGCTCCGGAGCGCCGCTTCTGCCGAAAGACGCCGGGAAGCGGCACTTCCCTCCGGATACCTCCGGAGCCGCGCTTCTGCTTCTCTAGTCATCTCTAGCTTAGCGAAAAGCTTTCCCACTCCATTTGGCAAGGGGAGAGTGTACCTGCACTGCACACTAACCGCGGTTTGCAAAGAAAGAGGATTTGCTGCACATTCCAAGGACACGGCTCTTTCCGAGGCAATCTGCAACCTGCTGTCAGATGGAAGTGCTCTCTGCCCTCTCCTGCCCAGCTCTAGGTACTAGCGAGCACTTTCCGGCCTGGCCGAGGCAAACAACCTCGAGAGATGTCACAGAGCCTAAGTGGACCACAAATGCTCAAAAGCAGCAAAGCTGAAGAGCCTGGCTCAGCTTCACTAGTGTGCAATTGACTGACTGCGAAAAACAAAGCAGCAGAGCACCGGGCTTCTGGGCGCTGTGAAGGCGATTGCTAAAACCAGGCAGCTGCTCCTTCCCAAGCACAGGCAGCTGCCTATGTTCTTGCTTGTCGACAAACTCACCGCTGCCCTTCTTTTCAGCAGCTGCCACCGTCTTCTGTGCATCTCGGAGCCTCTGGCGACGAGCAAGACTTGCCAAGGTGGGACGCATCCAGGCGAAGTAAAAACCCAGGCAAGTTGTCCTGGAACGCTTTCCATTCGCTTGCCGAGAGTGAATTCAAGAGGCAGGAGAGCGGCAGCCACCGTCCTCCAGCAGTCTGAAGGCTTCGCACACAAGCCCGCTTCTTTGCGGCTTCGTTCTTCGCCTCTTCCAAGCAACCGCGATCTCTGCCTCTCGGAGGTGAAGAAGCGGCTAGTTCGCAAACAGCTCAGTAGAGCGGCAGCGGAGCGCTCCGGAGCGCCGCTTCTGCCGAAAGACGCCGGGAAGCGGCACTTCCCTCCGGATAGCTCCGGAGCCACGCTTCTGCTTCTCTAGTCGTCTCTAGCTTAGCGAAAAGCTTTCCCACTCCATTTGGCAAGGGGAGAGCGCACCTGCACTGCACACTAACCGCGGTTTGCAAAGAAAGAGGATTTGCTGCACATTCCAAGGACACGGCTCTTTCCGAGGCAATCTGCAACCTGCTGTCAGATGGAAGTGCTCTCTGCCCTCTCCTGCCCAGCTCTGTGTAGTAGCGGGCACTTTCCAGCCTGGCCGAGGCAAACAACCTCCAGAGATGTCACAGAGCATAAGTGGAGCACAGATGCTCAACAGCAGCAAAGCTGAAGAGCCTGGCTCAGCTTCACTAGCGTGCAATTGACTGACTGCGAAAAACAAAGCAGCAGAGCACCGAGGGCTGTGAAGGCAATTGCCAAAACCAGGCAGCTGCTCCTTCCCAAGCACAGGCAGCTGCCTATGTTCTTGCTTGTCGACAAACTCACCGCTGCCCTTCTTTTCAGCAGCTGCCACCGTCTTCTGTGCATCTCGGAGCCTCTGGCGACGAGCAAGACTTGCCAAGGTGGGACGCATCAGGACCAAGTCAAAACCCAGGCAAGTTGTCCTGGAACGCTTTCCATTCGCTTGCCGAGAGTGAATTCAAGAGGCAGGAGAGCGGCAGCCACCGTCCTCCAGCAGTCTGAAGGCTTCGCACACAAGCCCACTTCTTTGCGGCTTCGTTCTTCGCCTCTTCCAAGCAACCGCGATCTCTGCCTCTCGGAGGCGAAGAAGCGGCTAGTTCGCGCACAGCTCAGTAGAGCGGCAGCGGAGCGCTCCGGAGCGCCGCTTCTGCCGAAAGACGCCGGGAACCGGCACTTCCCTCCGGATAGCTCTGGAGCCGCGCTTCTGCTTCTCTAGTCATCTCTAGCTTAGCGAAAAGCTTTCCCACTCCATTTGGCAAGGGGAGAGCGTACCTGCACTGCACACTAACCGCGGTTTGCAAAGAAAGAGGATTTGCTGCACGTTCCAAGGACACGGCTCTTTCCGAGGCAATCTGCAACCTGCTGTCAGATGGGAGTGCTCTCTGCCCTCTCCTGCCCAGCTCTAGCTACTAGCGGGCACTTTCCAGCCTGGCCGAGGCAAACAACCTCGAGAGATGTCACAGAGCATAAGTGGAGCACAGATGCTCAAAAGCAGCAAAGCTGAAGAGCCTGGCTCAGCTTCACTAGTGTGCAATTGACTGACTGCGAAAAACAAAGCAGCAGAGCACCGAGGGCTGTGAAGGCAATTGCCAAAACCAGGCAGCTGCTCCTTCCCAAGCACAGGCAGCTGCCTATGATCTTGCTTGTCGACAAACTCACCGCTGCCCTTCTTTTCAGCAGCTGCCACCGTCTTCTGTGCATCTCGGAGCCTCTGGCGACGAGCAAGACTTGCCAAGGTGGGACGCATCAGGACCAAGTCAAAACCCAGGCAAGTTGTCCTGGAACGCTTTCCATTCGCTTGCCGAGAGTGAATTCAAGAGGCAGGAGAGCAGCAGCCACCGTCCTCCAGCAGTCGGAAGGCTTCGCACACAAGCCCGCTTCTTTGCGGCTTCGTTCTTCGCCTCTTCCAAGCAACCGCGATCTCTGCTTCTCAGAGGCGAAGAAGCGGCTAGTTCGCGCACAGCTCAGTAGAGCGGCAGCGGAGCGCTCCGGAGCGCCGCTTCTGCCGAAAGACGCCGGGAACCGGCACTTCCCTCCGGATACCTCCGGAGCCGCGCTTCTGCTTCTCTAGTCATCTCTATCTTAGCGAAAAGCTTTCCCACTCCATTTGGCAAGGGGAGAGTGTACCTGCACTGCACACTAACCGCGGTTTGCAAAGAAAGAGGATTTGCTGCACATTCCACGGACACGGCTCTTTCCGAGGCAATCTGCAACGTGCTGTCAGATGGAAGTGCTCTCTGCCCTCTCCTGCCCAGCTCTAGGTACTAGCGGGCACTTTCCGGCCTGGCCGAGGCAAACAACCTCGAGAGATGTCACAGAGCCTAAGTGGACCACAAATGCTCAAAAGCAGCAAAGCTGAAGAGCCTGGCTCAGCTTCACTAGTGTGCAATTGACTGACTGCGAAAAACAAAGCAGCAGAGCACCGGGCTTCTGGGCGCTGTGAAGGCGATTGCTAAAACCAGGCAGCTGCTCCTTCCCAAGCACAGGCAGCTGCCTATGTTCTTGCTTGTCGACAAACTCACCGCTGCCCTTCTTTTCAGCAGCTGCCACCGTCTTCTGTGCATCTCGGAGCCTCTGGCGACGAGCAAGACTTGCCAAGGTGGGACGCATCCAGGCGAAGTAAAAACCCAGGCAAGTTGTCCTGGAACGCTTTCCATTCGCTTGCCGAGAGTGAATTCAAGAGGCAGGAGAGCGGCAGCCACCGTCCTCCAGCAGTCTGAAGGCTTCGCACACAAGCCCGCTTCTTTGCGGCTTCGTTCTTCGCCTCTTCCAAGCAACCGCGATCTCTGCCTCTCGGAGGTGAAGAAGCGGCTAGTTCGCAAACAGCTCAGTAGAGCGGCAGCGGAGCGCTCCGGAGCGCCGCTTCTGCCGAAAGACGCCGGGAAGCGGCACTTCCCTCCGGATAGCTCCGGAGCCACGCTTCTGCTTCTCTAGTCGTCTCTAGCTTAGCGAAAAGCTTTCCCACTCCATTTGGCAAGGGGAGAGCGCACCTGCACTGCACACTAACCGCGGTTTGCAAAGAAAGAGGATTTGCTGCACATTCCAAGGACACGGCTCTTTCCGAGGCAATCTGCAACCTGCTGTCAGATGGAAGTGCTCTCTGCCCTCTCCTGCCCAGCTCTGTGTAGTAGCGGGCACTTTCCAGCCTGGCCGAGGCAAACAACCTCCAGAGATGTCACAGAGCATAAGTGGAGCACAGATGCTCAACAGCAGCAAAGCTGAAGAGCCTGGCTCAGCTTCACTAGCGTGCAATTGACTGACTGCGAAAAACAAAGCAGCAGAGCACCGAGGGCTGTGAAGGCAATTGCCAAAACCAGGCAGCTGCTCCTTCCCAAGCACAGGCAGCTGCCTATGTTCTTGCTTGTCGACAAACTCACCGCTGCCCTTCTTTTCAGCAGCTGCCACCGTCTTCTGTGCATCTCGGAGCCTCTGGCGACGAGCAAGACTTGCCAAGGTGGGACGCATCAGGACCAAGTCAAAACCCAGGCAAGTTGTCCTGGAACGCTTTCCATTCGCTTGCCGAGAGTGAATTCAAGAGGCAGGAGAGCGGCAGCCACCGTCCTCCAGCAGTCGGAAGGCTTCGCACACAAGCCCGCTTCTTTGCGGCTTCGTTCTTCGCCTCTTCCAAGCAACCGCGATCTCTGCCTCTCGGAGGCGAAGAAGCGGCTAGTTCGCGCACAGCTCAGTAGAGCGGCAGCGGAGCGCTCCGGAGCGCCGCTTCTGCCGAAAGACGCCGGGAACCGGCACTTCCCTCCGGATAGCTCTGGAGCCGCGCTTCTGCTTCTCTAGTCATCTCTAGCTTAGCGAAAAGCTTTCCCACTCCATTTGGCAAGGGGAGAGCGTACCTGCACTGCACACTAACCGCGGTTTGCAAAGAAAGAGGATTTGCTGCACGTTCCAAGGACACGGCTCTTTCCGAGGCAATCTGCAACCTGCTGTCAGATGGGAGTGCTCTCTGCCCTCTCCTGCCCAGCTCTAGCTACTAGCGGGCACTTTCCAGCCTGGCCGAGGCAAACAACCTCGAGAGATGTCACAGAGCATAAGTGGAGCACAGATGCTCAAAAGCAGCAAAGCTGAAGAGCCTGGCTCAGCTTCACTAGCGTGCAATTGACTGACTGCGAAAAACAAAGCAGCAGAGCACCGAGGGCTGTGAAGGCAATTGCCAAAACCAGGCAGCTGCTCCTTCCCAAGCACAGGCAGCTGCCTATGATCTTGCTTGTCGACAAACTCACCGCTGCCCTTCTTTTCAGCAGCTGCCACCGTCTTCTGTGCATCTCGGAGCCTCTGGCGACGAGCAAGACTTGCCAAGGTGGGACGCATCAGGACCAAGTCAAAACCCAGGCAAGTTGTCCTGGAACGCTTTCCATTCGCTTGCCGAGAGTGAATTCAAGAGGCAGGAGAGCGGCAGCCACCGTCCTCCAGCAGTCTGAAGGCTTCGCACACAAGCCCGCTTCTTTGCGGCTTCGTTCTTCGCCTCTTCCAAGCAACCGCGATCTCTGCTTCTCAGAGGCGAAGAAGCGGCTAGTTCGCGCACAGCTCAGTAGAGCGGCAGCGGAGCGCTCCGGAGCGCCGCTTCTGCCGAAAGACGCCGGGAACCGGCACTTCCCTCCGGATACCTCCGGAGCCGCGCTTCTGCTTCTCTAGTCATCTCTATCTTAGCGAAAAGCTTTCCCACTCCATTTGGCAAGGGGAGAGTGTACCTGCACTGCACACTAACAGCGGTTTGCAAAGAAAGAGGATTTGCTGCACATTCCAAGGACACGGCTCTTTCCGAGGCAATCTGCAACCTGCTGTCAGATGGAAGTGCTCTCTGCCCTCTCCTGCCCAGCTCTGTGTAGTAGCGGGCACTTTCCAGCCTGGCCGAGGCAAACAACCTCCAGAGATGTCACAGAGCATAAGTGGAGCACAGATGCTCAAAAGCAGCAAAGCTGAAGAGCCTGGCTCAGCTTCACTAGTGTGCAATTGACTGACTGCGAAAAACAAAGCAGCAGAGCACCGAGGGCTGTGAAGGCAATTGCCAAAACCAGGCAGCTGCTCCTTCCCAAGCACAGGCAGCTGCCTATGTTCTTGCTTGTCGACAAACTCACCGCTGCCCTTCTTTTCAGCAGCTGCCACCGTCTTCTGTGCATCTCGGAGCCTCTGGCGACGAGCAAGACTTGCCAAGGTGGGAAGCATCAGGACCAAGTCAAAACCCAGGCAAGTTGTCCTGGAACGCTTTCCATTCGCTTGCCGAGAGTGAATTCAACAGGCAGGAGAGCGGCAGCCACCATCCTCCAGCAGTCGGAAGGCTTCGCACACAAGCCCGCTTCTTTGCGGCTTCGTTCTTCGCCTCTTCCAAGCAACCGCGATCTCTGCCTCTCGGAGGCGAAGAAGCGGCTAGTTCGCGCACAGCTCAGTAGAGCGCCAGCGGAGCGCTCCGGAGCGCCGCTTCTGCCGAAAGACGCCGGGAAGCGGCACTTCCCTCCGGATAGCTCTGGAGCCGCGCTTCTGCTTCTCTAGTCATCTCTAGCTTAGCGAAAAGCTTTCCCACTCCATTTGGCAAGGGGAGAGCGTACCTGCACTGCACACTAACCGCGGTTTGCAAAGAAAGAGGATTTGCTGCACGTTCCAAGGACACGGCTCTTTCCGAGGCAATCTGCAACCTGCTGTCAGATGGGAGTGCTCTCTGCCCTCTCCTGCCCAGCTCTAGCTACTAGCGGGCACTTTCCAGCCTGGCCGAGGCAAACAACCTCGAGAGATGTCACAGAGCATAAGTGGAGCACAGATGCTCAAAAGCAGCAAAGCTGAAGAGCCTGGCTCAGCTTCACTAGTGTGCAATTGACTGACTGGGAAAAACAAAGCAGCAGAGCACCGGGCTTCTGGGCGCTGTGAAGGCAATTGCCAAAACCAGGCAGCTGCTCCTTCCCAAGCACAGGCAGCTGCCTATGTTCTTGCTTGTCGACAAACTCACCGCTGCCCTGCTTTTCAGCAGCTGCCACCGTCTTCTGTGCATCTCGGAGCCTCTGGCGACGAGCAAGACTTGCCAAGGTGGGACGCATCAGGACCAAGTAAAAACCCAGGCAAGTTGTCCTGGAACGCTTTCCATTCGCTTGCCGAGAGTTAATTCAAGAGGCAGGAGAGCGGCAGCCACCGTCCTCCAGCAGTCTGAAGGCTTCGCACACAAGCCCGCTTCTTTGCGGCTTCGTTCTTCGCCTCTTCCAAGCAACCGCGATCTCTGCCTCTCGGAGGCAAAGAAGCGGCTAGTTCGCAAACAGCTCAGTAGAGCGGCAGCGGAGCGCTCCAGAGCGCCGCTTATGCCGAAAGACGCCGGGAAGCGGCACTTCCCTCCGGATACCTCCGGAGCCACGCTTCTGCTTCTCTAGTCGTCTCTAGCTTAGCGAAAAGCTTTCCCACTCCAGTTGGCAAGGGGAGAGCGTACCTGCACTGCACACTAACCGCGGTTTGCAAAGAAAGAGGATTTGCTGCACATTCCAAGGACACGGCTCTTTCCGAGGCAATCTGCAACCTGCTGTCAGATGGAAGTGCTCTCTGCCCTCTCCTGCCCAGCTCTAGGTACTAGCGGGCACTTTCCAGCCTGGCCGAGGCAAACAACCTCGAGAGATGTCACAGAGCCTAAGTGGAGCACAGATGCTCAACAGCAGCAAAGCTGAAGAGCCTGGCTCAGCTTCACTAGTGTGCAATTGACTGACTGCGAAAAACAAAGCAGCAGAGCACCGAGGGCTGTGAAGGCAATTGCCAAAACCAGGCAGCTGCTCCTTCCCAAGCACAGGCAGCTTCCTATGTTCTTGCTTGTCGACAAACTCACCGCTGCCCTTCTTTTCAGCAGCTGCCACCGTCTTCTGTGCATCTCGGAGCCTCTGGCGACGAGCAAGACTTGCCAAGGTGGGACGCATCAGGACCAAGTCAAAACCCAGGCAAGTTGTCCTGGAACGCTTTCCATTCGCTTGCCGAGAGTGAATTCAAGAGGCAGGAGAGCGGCAGCCACCGTCCTCCAGCAGTCGGAAGGCTTCGCACACAAGCCCGCTTCTTTGCGGCTTCGTTCTTCGCCTCTTCCAAGCAACCGCGATCTCTGCCTCTCAGAGGCGAAGAAGCGGCTAGTTCGCGCACAGCTCAGTAGAGCGGCAGCGGAGCGCTCCGGAGCGCCGCTTCTGCCGAAAGACGCCGGGAACCGGCACTTCCCTCCGGATAGCTCTGGAGCCGCGCTTCTGCTTCTCTAGTCATCTCTATCTTAGCGAAAAGCTTTCCCACTCCATTTGGCAAGGGGAGAGTGTACCTGCACTGCACACTAACCGCGGTTTGCAAAGAAAGAGGATTTGCTGCACATTCCAAGGACACGGCTCTTTCCGAGGCAATCTGCAACCTGCTGTCAGATGGAAGTGCTCTCTGCCCTCTCCTGCCCAGCTCTGTGTAGTAGCGGGCACTTTCCAGCCTGGCCGAGGCAAACAACCTCGAGAGATGTCACAGAGCATAAGTGGAGCACAGATGCTCAAAAGCAGCAAAGCTGAAGAGCCTGGCTCAGCTTCACTAGTGTGCAATTGACTGACTGCGAAAAACAAAGCAGCAGAGCACCGAGGGCTGTGAAGGCAATTGCCAAAACCAGGCAGCTGCTCCTTCCCAAGCACAGGCAGCTGCCTATGTTCTTGCTTGTCGACAAACTCACCGCTGCCCTTCTTTTCAGCAGCTGCCACCGTCTTCTGTGCATCTCGGAGCCTCTGGCGACGAGCAAGACTTGCCAAGGTGGGAAGCATCAGGACCAAGTCAAAACCCAGGCAAGTTGTCCTGGAACGCTTTCCATTCGCTTGCCGAGAGTGAATTCAACAGGCAGGAGAGCGGCAGCCACCATCCTCCAGCAGTCTGAAGGCTTCGCACACAAGCCCGCTTCTTTGCGGCTTCGTTCTTCGCCTCTTCCAAGCAACCGCGATCTCTGCCTCTCGGAGGCGAAGAAGCGGCTAGTTCGCAAACAGCTCAGTAGAGCGGCAGCGGAGCGCTCCGGAGCGCCGCTTATGCCGAAAGACGCCGGGAAGCGGCACTTTCCTCCGGATAGCTCCGGAGCCACGCTTCTGCTTCTCTAGTCGTCTCTAGCTTAGCGAAAAGCTTTCCCACTCCATTTGGCAAGGGGAGAGCGTACCTGCACTGCACACTAACCGCGGTTTGCAAAGAAAGAGGATTTGCTGCACATTCCAAGGACACGGCTCTTTCCGAGGCAATCTGCAGCCTGCTGTCAGATGGAAGTGCTCTCTGCCCTCTCCTGCCCAGCTCTGTGTAGTAGCGGGCACTTTCCAGCCTGGCCGAGGCAAACAACCTCGAGAGATGTCACAGAGCCTAAGTGGAGCACAGATGCTCAAAAGCAGCAAAGCTGAAGAGCCTGGCTCAGCTTCACTAGTGTGCAATTGACTGACTGCGAAAAACAAAGCAGCAGAGCACCGGGCTTCTGGGCGCTGTGAAGGCAATTGTCAAAACCAGGCAGCTGCTCCTTCCCAAGCACAGGCAGCTGCCTATGTTCTTGCTTGTCGACAAACTCACCGCTGCCCTTCTTTTCAGCAGCTGCCACCGTCTTCTGTGCATCTCGGAGCCTCTGGCGACGAGCAAGACTTGCCAAGGTGGGACGCATCAGGACCAAGTCAAAACCCAGGCAAGTTGTCCTGGAACGCTTTCCATTCGCTTGCCGAGAGTGAATTCAACAGGCAGGAGAGCGGCAGCCACCATCCTCCAGCAGTCGGAAGGCTTCGCACACAAGCCCGCTTCTTTGCGGCTTCGTTCTTCGCCTCTTCCAAGCAACCGCGATCTCTGCCTCTCGGAGGCAAAGAAGCGGCTAGTTCGCAAACAGCTCAGTAGAGCGGCAGCGGAGCGCTCCGGAGCGCCGCTTCTGCCGAAAGACGCCGGGAAGCGGCACTTCCCTCCGGATACCTCCGGAGCCGCGCTTCTGCTTCTCTAGTCATCTCTATCTTAGCGAAAAGCTTTCCCACTCCATTTGGCAAGGGGAGAGTGTACCTGCACTGCACACTAACCGCGGTTTGCAAAGAAAGAGGATTTGCTGCACATTCCAAGGACACGGCTCTTTCCGAGGCAATCTGCAACCTGCTGTCAGATGGAAGTGCTCTCTGCCCTCTCCTGCCCAGCTCTGTGTAGTAGCGGGCACTTTCCAGCCTGGCCGAGGCAAACAACCTCGAGAGATGTCTCAGAGCATAAGTGGAGCACAGATGCTCAACAGCAGCAAAGCTGAAGAGCCTGGCTCAGCTTCACTAGTGTGCAATTGACTGACTGGGAAAAACAAAGCAGCAGAGCACCGGGCTTCTGGGCGCTGTGAAGGCAATTGTCAAAACCAGGCAGCTGCTCCTTCCCAAGCACAGGCAGCTGCCTATGTTCTTGCTTGTCGACAAACTCACCGCTGCCCTTCTTTTCAGCAGCTGCCACCGTCTTCTGTGCATCTCGGAGCCTCTGGCGACGAGCAAGACTTGCCAAGGTGGGACGCATCAGGACCAAGTCAAAACCCAGGCAAGTTGTCCTGGAACGCTTTCCATTCGCTTGCCGAGAGTGAATTCAACAGGCAGGAGAACGGCAGCCACCGTCCTCCAGCAGTCGGAAGGCTTCGCACACAAGCCCGCTTCTTTGCGGCTTCCTTCTTTGCTTATTTCTAACTGACATCAGGAAGCTGTGCTGGCCTCTTTTCTTTCACATGGAAATGGCCGGTCTGTGTCTGCAGGGGCCTGTGGCCTTGAGTGGCCGGCCGCCTCTAAAATATCCAAACGATTAAAGATATGTCCCAGACCTAACCTGCCCCCACCTCAAACCTGTGCTGCCCTGACAGCCTCAAGGGAACCCTACAAACTGACATCAGCAACCTGGGCTGGCAACTTTCCCTTCCCAGGGAAAAGGGCCGGTCTTTCTCTCCAGGGGCCAGTGGCCTTGAGTGGCCGACCTGTTATAAACGCCAATCACTTGTTTCAAAAATTTAGAAAAGTTTAACAAAAATAAAATGGTTATTAAAATAATACAAGTGTAGTAATAAAGGTTACACAATTAGAGTTAGGACAATTAATGAGACAATAACAGTAAAGAGTTACAGCCCAGGCTGGGTACCTCTTTCTGGACAAAAGTGAGCCAGGAAAAGGATCCCGTTAAAAGAAAATTTACTCCTTAAGAAGGGTAATCTGTTGCATATACAAAACACTTTATGAATATGCATATATTTTATTTAAAACAAGAAATCCATCTGGTACTTGTCAAGAAATTTTCTGTAATCCCCAGGTGCCTTCCAGTCTAAGTCCAGCTTGAAGAAGTTTGTTTCTGTTGATAAGGAAAACCATAAACTCCTCTCCTCTGGAAAATTTATGGGTTTCTGTAATTGTTATCCCTGTGCGAAGAATTTTTTGATTATTTTGACTCTGCTCAGGAGGTGCAGTTGGCATTTTGTCCTCTCTTGGGGGGGGGGGGTGGGGGGGCTGTGTTTTTTCTTTACTCCCGGCTTCTTTGCTTGCAATTTTGATAATTTCCCTTTCTTCTGGAGAAAATAGTATCTTTATTACCGACCACATTTCTTCCCAGGTATAAATGCTTGAACTTAAAAATTGGTCTAATTGTTCAGCAGTGCTTATGGGATCCTTCAAAATCCCTTTGATTTCCTCTTTAAAATTCCTGACCTCAGAAGAAGTTAAAGGAGCATTTACAAACTCAGTTCCACCCCCTCCCATCGGGACCTCTCTTAGTGGAAACAGATCCCAGTCTTTTTCTAGAGCCTTTCTCCCGTGTTGTGAGAAAGAGTCTGGAGAATGTTGTTTTCTAACTGAACTTCTCGTGTTCCTATAAGGGGCGTCCTCCAGGTGCAATTTTCTTTGAGCTGGAGCTGCGGTTACCAGGGGAACGGTACTCAGGGGAGCATGGGCAGGGTTTGCTGCCGGAACCGCCAAACAAGGGGGCATTTCCAGGGGATACCAGCCGGGAGCGTGGTTAATGGCGGCTGGGTCAGCTGTTCCCAGCAGAGGCGAAGCAGCAGCGGTGGTGCCCAGAGCAGCTGGCATGGTCTCAGAGTCGCTGGGGATGGGGCAGAGGAAACAGCCGCAGGAGGAGCTGTCAAGGATGGGACAGACGGGACGGACGGGACAGACGAGAGCCCGCCAGGCACGGCCGGCAGAGCGGCCACGGACCAGCCGGGCGGGATGGGGGCAGGGGCCGGTTGGGCAGCCGTGAGCAGCGAGACGGGGACTGGTACAGAGTCTGCGGGCGGCGAAACAGGCACCGGGACAGGTGCCGGCGCTGGGGCCGGCGGAGCTGAAGGGAGCAGCTCGCTGGGACCCGAAACCGGTGCTGGGGCTGCAGGCGGTGCAGGCGCGAATGGGAAGGGAGGAGGCAAAACCTGCAAAGGATCCCATTCTTTTTCTTTTCCTCTTTTTTCCTCTTGCTCCCCTTCCTTCTCTTTCCCTTTTTTCTTTTCTTGTTTTGTTTCAGGGATTTCTGATACCTTAAAGATTTTTATTTTCCTAAAATCCCCTGTCCAACACGTGGCAGATTCTCTTTCTTCTGAATTAAACGATTCCTTTGAGTTTACAAATACATTTAGAGCCTGACAAATCCATCTTTCAAAAGAACCATATCTAGGCCAATAAACGTGGTCAGATCTTATTTCCTTTGTTGGCCATTCAAGCATACAAAATTGTATCATCTTTACTTTGTCCTTTTTCCTTGTACAAGGGGTTTTTTTCCCCAGTTGGTTAACATAACTCCCAGGGGACTATCTTGGGGTATCTCTATTGATAATTTCTTACTCCTTTTTTTTCTTTCCTGTATTTTCCTTACTGGATTTCTGTGCCATTTTTCAAGATCTTATCTACTCACCCCCTGCCTCTGTTTTTCACTTTCCTCCCCCTACCTAAATACCACTTTTCTTTTGACTATATTCTCAAAAAAAACCCTCCTTTTTCTCACACTACTTTTCAATACAATACACTTTCCTCCAAGGAACTATAATAAAACTTAAAATAAACAATCTGCATTACATATACTTTAATTCGTCCCCATTCACTCAAGTTTATTTTTCCCTTACTCACACACACAACAAAACAACCACAACAACAAGGTACCTTTTATTTTTCAACACACCTATTACACTTTTAGGTGTCCCTGGCCAGTCCCGGTGTTCTTGGATACCCCTCAATCCGGCTGTGTTGTTCCCAACCCCAGATTCTCTCGGGTGTACCCTCACTCCGGCAAAATTTTGCTCAATCCTGGGTTCTCTCGAAGATTAATATCTCAACCCAGCAGACTTTTATTCAACCCTGGGTGCTCTTGAATATTAATCCCTCAACCCAGCCCATTCAATTCAACCTAGCAAAAAAAAAAAAAATTTAAAGGCCCCTTCCACACATTTTACCTTCTTATTTTCCCCAATGGATTATGCCAGGAACACCCTTGGCTTCTTCTCTCCAAGGGGTCCCACTCCTTCCCCGAGACACAATCCCAGTTTTCCCCGGGGGGATTCTCTCACTCTTTTACCATTCGCTTAGTCTCTGTACTGGCCGCTTTTCTCGTGAAAAAGACGGAAACGCAGCATAAGAAACCCTGCAATCGCTTAGCAGGTCTGGGGTACCCAGCCCGCCTCTCTTACACACACACACACTCATTCCCCCGCTTCGTCCGCCCCCCCCCACTCCAAGCAATTACTCACCTCTCCTTTGTCCTTGGGTCTTTGTTCTTCGTGTACACGTTGATCTTCGCAGCTAATTACCGCGGTTTAGGGAATTCTTACCCTTTTCTTTGCTTTATTGTCTCTTTTGTCCCTGGATCATTATCTCCGTTCTGTGGTCACACCAGGGGAACAGAACCAGGCTGCCTAATCAGGGCAGGACGTGTCTTCTCACTCTAATTCTCCTACAGCACCCACAGCGAGGTATTAAGAACCATCCTCTGCCACCATTTGTTATAAACGCCAATCACTTGTTTCAAAAATTTAGAAAAGTTTAATAAAAATAAAATGGTTATTAAAATAATACAAGTGTAGTAATAAAGGTTACACAATTAGAGTTAGGACAATTAATGAGACAATAACAGCAAAGAGTTACAGCCCGGGCTGGGTACCTCTTTCTGGACAAAAGTGAGCCAGGAAAAGGACCCCGTTAAAAGAAAATTTACTCCTTAAGAAGGGTAATCTGTTGCATATACAAAACACTTTATGAATATGCATATATTTTATTTAAAACAAGAAATCCATCTGGTACTTGTCAAGAAATTTTCTGTAATCCCCAGGCGCCTTCCAGTCTAAGTCCAGCTTGAAGAAGTTTGTTTCTGTTGATAAGGAAAACCATAAACTCCTCTCCTCTGGAAAATTTATGGGTTTCTGTAATTGTTATCCCTGTGCGAAGAATTTTTTGATTCTCTTCTCCTTTTCTTGAGCTAATTAAAAGAATACCTTAACCACATAATTTCTATTTTAACTACTAAAGCTTAATTTTAATTACAAAACTGCATTTACTATATTATTAAAATGTTAATACAACATAACTTTCCAACCTAGCATAATACATATACTAAATATCTGCGTAGAACCATATAATATGCATTTTTCACACGGCCGCCTCCAAAAAATCCAAACAATTAAAGATATGTCCCAGACCCAACCTGCCCCCACCTCAAATTTTTGCTGCCCTGACAGTCCCAAGGGAACCCTACAAACTGACATCAGGAACCTGGGCTGTCAACTTTTCTTTCCAAGTTAAAAAGGCCGGTCTTTGTCTGCAGGTGTGGAGAGTTTTGTAGACGACTTGCTAAGGGTTAAAGGACACGATGCAGTTCAGTTAGTTAAGAGGGGCTGAGGCCTCAAGGCTATTGTGCCCTTGAAGGTTGCTGTGCTGATATTAGGCAGCTTTTAGGCAATAATAAGATGTGCAACCAGAATGTAAGGGTAGAAAAACAAAGCTACATTAATCACAGGAATGAGGAGCATGCAAACTGGAAAGTCCCGAGGGGTGGAGATGGCCTTTGCAGCATAAACCAATAAGGAGCTTAGCTTTTGCAATATGCATGAACTTCATTATTATAGTTATAAATGTACTTGCATATTTTGAATAAACGAGGCTTGTCGGACATCATTGGATGTGCTTGTCTCCCGTCTTTTCCACAAATGGTGTCCCCGAACGTGATGTTTGACACGCCACAGTGGAGGACGCAAAAAGGGGTTCGGGTCCTGTCGCAGCAAGGACGGCAAATAAGTGCTACAATTGAGATCACCGTGCCCTGGGTGACCGCATAGGCGAGCCTGGCCGATACGTGCTGCCGAGACCTTGGAGGGCTGCAACAGCGCTGACGAAATAGGTATGGAAAGGCAAGCAGCATATGATTTATTTACTGCATTTTTGCAGAGATGGCAGGTTAAGGGAATAGACCTGCAAAAGGAATTACCCGGGTTATTAGCTTATGGGTATACTATAGGAATCTTTGTGAATCCCCATACAGTTAATGAGTTGTCAGAATGGCGAAAGTTTGGGGACAAGTTGTGGGAGGCAGTTTTAGAGGATGATAAGACAGCTAAAAAGATGGGCAAATTGTGGAAGATAGTGCAAAATGAGTTGTTACAGTGTCAATTAGAAAAGAAAGCTGCTGCGCAAGCAAAGAATAAGACCTATAATGGGGAATGGTTGCCTGATGTTTCCATGCCGCCTGCTGTGACTACAGTGATGCTACCTCCATTACGTCCCACTTCAGTGGGTACGGAGGCAGAGCTTGGCGGTGAGCCTCCGACTCAAATGGGTACAGAAGCAGAGCCTCGCTGCGAGCCCACGGCTCCTCCGGCCACTTATGACCAGAGGCAGCAGACTCCCAGTAATCCATTTGTCAGCAAGCCGATCCCTGGGGCAGAATCTGACCTAGCGGAGGCCCTGGCTAAGGAACAGTGGGAGGCTTGGGCGGCTCTGGTAAGGGAAGAAATAGCCGGAGGGGATGGGCAAGATTTACAGCTAGCAGTGAAACTGGCTTGCCCCGTGACCTTTCAGCAAGCGGCAGGGGGAGGGTTAGCGGCTCAGATTACTCCATTAGAATGGAAGTTGTTAGCGCAATTGCGGGCTACAATGAGTCAATTTGGCGTGACTAGTGAGCCGGCTAGACAAATGCTGGATTATATTTGGAGTGCTAGTATGTTACTACCAGGAGATTGTAGAGGGATTTCTAAGATTATTTTTTCTCCACATCAGCGGCTCTTGTTTAATGCACATTGGCAGGCAGAAGCTAGTGAATCTGTAGCTATGCAAAGACAGCCAGGGGACCCACTGCACGGGGTTATGTTGGAGGAATTATTGGGATTAGGACCATATTTTCGTATGGAGGCACAGGCTTTAATAGGACCTGATAAGATTTGAGAAGGGATGAGGGTAGCCCGTCGGGCTATAGAGAAGGTTAAAGAGCCAGGAGGTTTGCCAGCCTATATGGGCTTAATAAGCAAGGTAGAGATGAAACTTTTGGATCTTTTATCGACAAGGCTGCAGCAGCAATTGATAGGGCAGGGGTACCTGAATATATGCGAGGTGCCTTATTGAAGCAGTGTGCCTTACAAAATTGTAATCCATCTACAAGAAGTGTGCTTAACACACTGGGAGCTAATTGGTCTATAGTGGAGGCTCTAGAGAGAATAGCTTCTATGCCATCAGGGACACAAGCACTTTTAGTGGAAGCTATCAGAGAGCTTGGGGTGGGACTGAAAGAACAGGCACAAGCGTCACAGACTCAGGTGTTAGCTGCCCTTGCCCCCCTCCAAGCCTCTGCAGCAGCAAGCCAAAAGCTCCCCCCAGGTGGCCGAGCAAGATGCTTCCGATGCAGAGGAATGGGACATTTTCAGCGGGAGTGTACCGTGACGGGCGTCTAACCAGCCACACGAGAGAGCCTCGGGATGGACTTGGCAGCCGCAGTAAAAACTGTGTTGATGACATCACATCCTCAGAAGATTCCCCACAGGAATCAAGGGACCTATTATTGTTCAAGGATGAGTAATGGGAGCCCTGCTATTGGGAAGGTCATCAGCTTCCATGCTTGGACTATTTGTCATACCTGGAGTAATTGATGCCGATTTACTGGAGAAATTATGATTATGGCCTATACCCTTTTCCCCCCATCAAGATTAATAAAGGACAGAGAATTGCTCAGTTAGTTCCTTTAGAACCAAATACTAAAGCAATTTCCCCTGCAAAAGAGCAGACTCAAGGAGACGGTGGATTTGGATCCACTGGAGGCGTCGTGCTATTGACCCTAGATTTGAGTGATAGACCCAGAAGGAAAGTTATGATAGAATACAAAGGTCAGCAGTGTGAGCTCATAGGCCTCTTTGACACTGGAGCGGACTCTAGTATTATAACACCTCACTGTTGGCCACACCAATGGCCCCTACAACCAGCCACCACTGCAGTAACAGGGTTCGGAGGGCTCACAGGATCGCTCTGGGTGCCAGCCCGGTGGACAAAGGCAGTGCTGAATGATGCATGGACCAGCACGATTGACGGAACAGGATCAGAGGAGGATTGAGGAAAAACTGGTACTCACTTTGAGACCATTTCTTCAAAAGATCAGTGGTCTCTCTCCGGACACCGACCACCTTTTGCCTGCAGAAGTGACCTTTCCAGCACTTGTAACTGCTATAGAAGCATTACAGACTGTTCATATAAAGGGACCACAAAATCGTGAATGTTTAGGCTGTGGGGGTTATAATTGTACTGCTTGGATTGCTTTTGCTTGTGGGGGTTGTGGTAAGACATATTGGGAAGAACAGGCATATTTAAAACACCACTTTTGGTGTAGAGGTTGTGCTTTTCAATCACAAAGAGAGAGTTGGCAAAGAGACTTGCGGAGAGATACTGGATTAACACTTACCTTAGCTTTACAGGTTTTTGAAACACCTGAACAGAAAATAGTAGCTTATTATAGGTGGAAAATAGCCTTTGCTTACTGTAGGTTATTAGGACAAGCGAAATCAAAGATTTTGTCAACCAGGTGCCAAGGTCTAGTGAAGGTGCCAATAGGGTGGTATTTGACAAGGCCTATCGTGGGAAATCTGGATTAAGAACTGGGGCCTGGTTGAAAACTGTGATTTTGTATGCAATAGGGGTTTTTACCGTAATTTTGCTGCTTTTGCTGATATTGCCATGTTTATTAACTTGCTTTCAACGAGTAGCGGAGCGTGCTATGAATAGTATGGGGCAAACCAATTTGTTGGTTCAAAAAGAAAACGGGAGAAGTGTGGAGAGTTTTGTAGACGACTGGCTAGGGGTTAAAGGACACGATGCAGTTCAGTTAGTTAAGAGGGGCTGAGGCCTCAAGGCTATTGTGCCCTTGAAGGTTGCTGTGCTGATATTAGGCAGCTTTTAGGCAATAATAAGATGTGCAACCAGAATGTAAGGGTAGAAAAACAAAGCTACATTAATCACAGGAATGAGGAGCATGCAAACTGGAAAGTCCCGAGGGGTGGAGATGGCCTTTGCAGCATAAACCAATAAGGAGCTTAGCTTTTGCAATATGCATGAACTTCATTATTATAGTTATAAATGTACTTGCATATTTTGAATAAACGAGGCTTGTTGGACATCATTGGATGTGCTTGACTCCCGTCTTTTCCACATGCAGGGGCCTGTGGCCTTGAGTGGCCGGATGCCTCCAAAAAATCCAGACTATTAAGGATATGTCCCAGACCATATATGCCCCCACCTCAAATTTGTGCTGCCTTGACAGTCCCAAGGGAACCCTACAAACTGACATCAGCAACCTGGGCTGGCAATTTTCCTTCACAGGGAAAAGGGCCTGTCTTTTTCTCTACGGGCCTGTGTCCTTGAGTGGCCGGCCGCCTCGAAAAAATTCCAAACGATTAAAGATATGTCGCAGACCTAACCTGCCCCCACCTCAAATTTGTGCTGCCCTGACAGTCCCAAGGGAACCTTTTAAACAGATTTCAGGAACATGGGCTGGCCACTTTTCCTTCACAGGGAAAAGGGCCCGTCTTTTTCTCCAGGGGCTTGTGGCCTTGAGTGGTGGGCCGCCTCCAAAAAATCCAAACACTTAAGGATATGTCCCAGACCCAACCTGCTCCCACCTCAAACCTGTGCTGCCTGAAAGTCCCAAGGGAACCCTACAAAATGACAGCAGGGACCTGGGCTGGACTCTTTTCTTTCCAAGAAAAAATGGCCGGGTATTTTCTCCAGGGGCCTGTGGCCTTGAGTGGCCGACCGCCTCCAAAAATTCCAGACTATAAAGATGTGTCCCAGACCTAACCTGCGACCACCTCAAATTTGTGCTGCCCTGACAGTCCCAAGGGAACCCTACAAACTGACATCAGCAACCTGGGCTGGCAGCCTTTTCTTCACAGGGAAAAGGGCCGGTGTTTTTCTCCAGGAGCCAGTGGCCTTGAGTGTCTGGCCACCTCCAAAAAATCCAAGCTATTAAGGAGATGTCCCAGACCTAACTTGTCCCCACCTCAAACCTGTGCTGCCCTGACTGTCCCAAGGGAACCCTCTAAACAGACATCAGGGACCTGGGCTGGCCTCTTTTCTTTCCAAGAAAAAATGGCCGGTGTTCCTCTCCAGGGGCCTGTGGACCTGAGTGGCCGGACGCCTCAAAAAAATCCAAACGATTAAAGATATGTCCCAGACCCAACCTGACCCCACCTCAAACCTGAGCTGCCCTGACAGTCCCAAGGGAACCCTCTAAACAGACATCAGCAACCTGGGCTGGCAACCTTTCCTTCACAGGGAAAAGGGCGGGTCTTTCTCTCCAATGGCCTGTGGCCTTGAGTGGCCGGACGCCTCCAAAAAATCCAAACGATTAAAGATTCATCCCAGACCTAACCTGCCCCCACCTCTAATTTGTGCTGCCCTGACAGTCCCAAGGGAACCTTAAAAACTGACAGCAGCAAACTTGGCTGGCAACTTTTCTTTCCAAGAAAAAATGGCCGGTGTTTCTCTCCAGGGGCCAGTGGCCTTGAGTGGCCGGACGCCTCCAAAAAATCCAAACGATTAAGGATATGTCCCAGACCTAACCTGCCCCCACCTCAAACCTGTGCTGCCCTGACAGTCCCAAGGGAACCCTACAAACTGCCATCAGGATCCTGGGCTGCAACTTTTCCTTAACAGGGAAAAAGGCCGGTCTTTGTCTGCAGGGGCCTGAGGCCCTGAGTGGCCGGTCGCCTCCAAAAATTCTGAATGATTAAGGCTGTCTGGGCTGAAGGACTGGAACCAAGCCAGCTCCTGTGAACGGAAGGGTGGAGAGCAGCCAGGCTGCTCTTGTCATTCTCCCCCCCAGAGGGATGAGACAGAGAGTCTGGAGGGAAGGAGAAAGAGGGGGGGAGGTGCCCCGTCTTGGCCTTGGGAATTGGCTTCTGGGCGGAGATTTCAGCCATCCGGGGAGTCTGAACTTTTAACCCTTTCCTGGGAAATGAAGGCTTTGTAAAATACTACTCCTCCTTGATTTAAAGTACAAGAGAGACAGTCTGGGGTCTGAGATTTTAGAAGAAGAAATTTTTGAGTAGGAGGAAATGATAGAGTGGCTTGTGGCTGGACTTTTCTTGTTAACCATAGACTGAACCCAATTCTCCTGCAATAAAAAACTGCATTTTACCTGGATGCAGTGGTGAAGGAAAGAGACCTGCTTCAGCAACCACCAGCGCAGAAATGGAGAGAACAGAAAAAGCTGAGGAGGGAATGGTGACGCCCTCTGTCTTCAGGAAGAAGATGATCTCTGTTCTTAGACCCTCGGCCCCAGGGGGAAAATGGGGGGGGGGGGACGACGGGACTGTAGTCCCAAGAGGAGATGCTGAACTGTTGTCTCTTTTAGTGGGTGGCAAAGCATCCTTAAAAGAGCCCTATGAGCAGTCTGTCCATGCACGGTGGTGAGAGCCCTGTGACATGGAAAAGAAAGTGTCACACTGGCAGATTTTCTCTGGGCGGTTGCCATGTGTGATGTGGAAACACAAGGGTGGCAATTGTGTTTCCTGGGGGAATCTGTGGTGCAAGAGAGACTTCTCTCTCCTTTGAGGTTCTGAGTGTTGATTATCTAAAGGGTGGCAACTTCATTAGGAATCCTGGGTGGTGTCTCACTGTAAGTTTGTTTAGAAATTGAGTGGAAGGAAGAAAAGTGTTTGGGAGAGTCTTCATCCTGGATTTAGTGTCTGTGTTTTTTATAGTAGTAGTAGTAGTTGAATAAAGTTTTTTTTACTTTTGTTATTAGGCTTGGGCCTGCTCTGCTGTGTTCCTGATCACATCTCACAGCAATTATTTGAGAAGGTGCATTTTCATGGGGGCGCTGGCATTGCGCCAGTGTCAAACCATAACAAATAGCCTTTACAATCTATAATTTAATACTTCTTGGATCATTTTGGCTTGATTTGCTAATATTTGCGTTGGCTTTTTTTTTTTTTTTTTTTTTTTGGAACACTGGGAAAAATTTTCAGAAATGGTTGAAATGGTTCAATTGGCTGCTCTGTCGTTTAATATTAGAAAGCATTTCTGGTGTTGTTTCTAGAAGAAAAATGCACTAAATCCAAGAGTATTCCATTATACTTCTCCACTATTTTTCCCACCATCGAGCAAAGACAATTTTCTATTCTTTCCAGAATCCCAGAACACACTCCTAATTTATCAAACAGAGCTTCTCATCAGACTTTTAAGAGCAACATGCTCCTATGTTTATTTCTGCCATCTTGCTTGAAGGGCACTTACCCCACTATTAGAATCTAGACTTGGAAGGAAAAAAAAAAAAAAAAAAAGGCATCTCCTCATCTACCATCTAGTTGTTTTTCCTGGTGAATTAATTTGTTGCTCTGATATTGATTGTTACAGATTTTGGTTTCCAGTCTTTGTCAGAAAAGTCAAAATATTTAGGACAAACAATTCCACATTGACAAAGCAATGGAAAGAATTCTGCTGGAAAGAAATAGTTAGTCCCAAGTATCTAGAAACAAAGGTGTACAATTAGTTGGTTACAGCTGAAGAGTTGTTTCATGTTGCATTCTAGGCATGAACTTCTATCAAAACTGCTGTACATTTTATGTACTTCCCACATCAAAACCTATCTCCTGATAGGGTTAATTAACATTAGAAGTGAGAAACAGATCTTGTGTTAGAAACAATAGCAAACCAAGGAAAAAAAACCCAAAACCACAAACCCCCCAAAACCAAACAAACCGAAAAGCTCCAACTCACAAACACACTACCAAAGAAACAGTTTCTTCGGTTGCCACTTTTTCACTTCTCTTCCACAATGTAAAGGTAGCTCTTGACGGTTTAAGGAGTAGAAAGTACCCAAGTCTATTTGAAACCATATTGCTTCTGAAAATCTTTTGGCCTGAATATTGTTGCCAATATGATTTTTTCTTCTAAGTAAGCAGCAGCGCTTTCTTCTATGAGTTCTAATTGAAAAGAAGATTTGTCATTATTTCTATGGTTTGAAGCAACGTAAGATGGTTTGGTTACAGGAATAAAATACTCATTTTTATTGATGCGTATATATATGGGTCTGTAGATGACTGTACAAATCAGGTCCGTTTCTTTTCATTAGTTTTGTTTGTTTCATGGACTTTTCTTTCCTGCGCTCCAAATTTCACTGCTATGTTTTGACAATCACTTTGCAAACACCTGGCTGAAGAAGCAAGCCTCCCAATCAATTCCTAAGCATTTCCTTTTGCAAAGGTGATTTCCATTGAGTCTAAATAGCCAAGATGAAAGAACCCCATTTCCCCCCTGAAAGTCAAGCTTTGAAAGGGTAAAAGAAGGACATTATGGAGAACAATCTTTCTTCTCGATCATTCATAAGGTCTAGTGGATGTTGTGATAGACGACTTGCCTGTTTCTGATGAAAACCTTTTTGATTTTGCAAAGGAGAAGGGAAGAAGGATAGTGGGAAAACCACTTCCTTACCTTGAAGCAATTGCTAGGCAAGTTCCTTGAGTCACTACTTAGTGCCTCTGCAGTCTGTAGCAGAAGTTCCCCATATTCGAAAAGAACGATTTAGAAGAAATGGAAAGAGCTGAAGAAGGTCATTTCAATAGGTGTGCTCAGTCACTATTGAAATGAAGTTTAAAATGAGCTTCCCACTCAATCAATTTCTGCCAGATGAGGACAAAGAATTGTAGGGACATGCAGCAGCCCAGCCTCTGCTGTCTTCTCTTCAGTTATCAGCCTTTGAAGAAATTGTCATTTCTACCTGAATTTCTAGTGCGTGCTTTGCAGAGATGTTGCATGTGCTGTAGTTGCAGATTTCTAAGAATGGCTATTGAAAGCCTGGTGAACAAAAAAAAGATAGGCCTCTGAAGAGCCAAAATCACACATCTGTTTGCAGGGGGAAGAGGTGTAACTGTGTGTGTGAATGGGAAGTATACTCACCCACCAAACAGATCCAATTTTTAGTAACCACCATCTAGTAAGTGAGGATGCATAGAATTTTCTGATATTTATTTCTCTCTTAAAAAAAAAAAAAAAAAAGATTTTCTAGTCAGTTGAAAAATTCTGTGTTTGTGTGAGACTAGAAATGTCCATAAAGCTTACTGTGTAAGGGCAATTCTTTGTACTAGATGATGAATATTTAGAATATTGTATTTTCATCTGTATCAATCCATTTCCTTCTTTTGGAAATATTTTTGTATAAGGAAGGAAGGACATAAGGACAGAAGGACGGAGGAAGGAAGAAAAGAAAATGAAAGAGAAGGAAAGAAGGAAAGAAGGAAAAAAGAACGAAAGAAAATAAGAAAGAAATAGAAAAGAAAGAAAGAAGGATCGAGAAAGAAAGAAAGAAAGAAAGAAAGAAAGAAAGAAAGAAAGAAAGAAAGAAAGAAAGAAAGAAAGAAAGAAAGAAGGAAAGAAAGAAAGAAGGAAAGAAAGAAGGAAAGAAAGAAAAAGAAAGAAGGGAAGAAAGAAGGGAAGAAAGAAGGGAAGAAGGGAAAATAAAAGAAAGAGAGAGGGAGAGAGAGAGGGAGAGAGAGAGGGAGAGAGAGAGAGGGAGAAAGAGAGAAAGAAGCAAAGAAAGAAAAAATAAAAGAAGGAAAGAAGGAAAGAAAGAAAGAAAAGAAAATGAAAGAAATGGAGAAATGGAGAAAGAGAGAAAGAGAGAAAGAGAGAAAGAGAGAGAGAAAGAGAGAAAGAGAGAAAGAGAGAAAGAGAGAAAGAGACAAAGAGAGAAAGAAAGAAAGAAAGAAAGAAAGAAAGAAAGAAAGAAAGAAAGAAAAAAGAAAGAAAGAAAAAGAAAGAAAGAAAGAAAGAAAGAAAGAAAGAAAGAAAGAAAGAAAGAAAAAGAAAGAAAGAAAGAAAGAAAGAAAGAAAGAAAGAAAGAAAGAAAGAAAGAAAGAAAGAAAGAAAGAAAGAAAGAAAGAAAGAAAGAAAAAGAAAGAAAGAAAGACAGTTTTGTTTCAAGCAAAAGATTTTTTTTGGATTACGGTGCGTGTTCGAATTTCTGTTGAGAAAAGGCACTTTGTCTTTTGTGATAAATATCATGACCCAGTATATGCCACAGAATATCACTAGTGACAAATTCTGACCAACAATAGAAATAATTTTGTTCTCTATAAACAATAATTTTATGTTCTCTAGCAATTTAGAGCGCAGCCTCTCCTAATTTGTCCTGTCTTTTCACAGGAAGCGAGATAGACCACCAACAGCTCAGGTTCCTGTGTGTAGTTGATGCTTTATGATGTTTGAAGTCAAGCCCATAATAAAACCCTGGTTCTGTTGAAATTGATTTGACACTTATCATGGACAGACAGACACCCCTATTATTCCAAAACAAAGCTACGTTTTCTTTGACCTTCAAGATTTATCTCAGATAAGCCAGCAGCAGTGGAACTGTACTGGAGGAGTAGTATTGCTCATGATGCTCTTTAAACAACTCCACATGAGAAAGGCTGTCAGCAGGCTGGTTATCACTGCTTGTCACTGTCACAGGGGTTTGGCAGGGCTCTTTAGTCACTGAATCCGTTAAGTGTTGCTGAAAGATGAAGGGCTGGATATAAATGATGTAAATGTTTGTGAATGGATGCACTGTACTGTGATACTGGCTGTCACTTGGATTCACAAAGGGTAGAAAATGTTATTCCTTGCTGGAGGATCTTGGTCTCAACAGTTGGAGGGGATTTCCATTTTATAGAATGAATCCTAACAGACAAGAACTGCCAAAGAGGTTTCCTCAAGAGAAAGTAGCAAACATGGGCAGGGATAAATGTTGACAGAGGTCATTCACACTGCATACAAGTGAGATCTGGAAAACCATGGAATCGAAGGCAGAATTCCCTGAAGCTTTAATGTAACCATGTTTTCACAGGCTTTAATGTAATCAGGGATTCCTAACCTGGACACTTGCTACTTCCAAGTAGCTGCTCTCCCCTGCCTTGCCTTTCAGCAGTTTTGGTTTGATGAATAGCTTTGACATTATTAAACTGACTTCAAGTGTTTTGATCAAGACTTGGCTTAACAACGTGTAGAATGTAGCTCCCTTTCTGTTGAAATGTTAGCTCCATAAGATGTGTAAAAATTGCCTTTATTCAGTAATTTTATTACCTCACATTTTGATAGGTAATTTCTTTCTATTTCTTTCTAAAAGAATTTTACTTGTGAGTTATCATTAGCCAAAACTGAACAGATTTCCTCCACTAGCAAGAATGATGGTATAAGAATCAGACAGAGAATGGCAATGGATAGGTAGGAATGCTCTTGTATTCCTACTCTTGAATATAATCATTGGTCTCCAGCTTTTGACTCATATGTCTCCCACATCAAGAAACAAAAAACATAGGTTCATTACTTTTTACTTTTACTAGTAGTTCCCAAAATACTTAGCATATATTTAAGAAACAGAATCTCAGTTTTGTCTCAATTTTTATTTTTGCTTTTTGTTTGTTTGTTGTTGGTTTGTTCACCAGAAACTACTGTGGAAACTACCCCTCGTGTGTCAGAGAACCCTAGCAAGATAAAATACAGAGAAAAGGAATAGATTCAAAACTATTTTTAATCTTGAGAAAAGGAACATTAGATTTCATTAAATGCTTCTTGTAAATGTTCCTTTCCCATCCTAGCAATTGTAGTTTGGTTTTTCCTGGTGACAGCCTCACTGGAGTTATAAGGCGAGTAAGAGGTGCCTAATGCAGTCCCAACTTGCCATCTCATGGCATGTTTTTGCACTACCATGGTTAAAATTCTTACAATCAATTAAGGATTTTTACATACAAGAAAGTGTAGAACAGAGAGTGTAGGCCCTCATAAAGGCATCTAGCCTGGCCTCTCATTAGACAGTTAAAAACCTAAGGTGGGGGGCAGGTATCCACTGTCAATTTATCAATCACTGTGTCTTTAAGTAGCCTCAAATGATGCACAGACGAGCCTGGAGGGTCCCCCCAACTCAGTGGCCCTGCATGGCCTGTGCTGTACCTGGGGCTCGGCTGATGGGGAACGGACACACGGACTAACGGATACTTGGACTAACGGACACATGGACTAACAGACACACGGACTAATGGACAAATGGATCAATGGAAACACAGACTAATGGAAACTTGGACTAATGGACACATGGACTAATGGACATTCGGACCAACGGACACTCGGACTAACAGACACACAGACCAATGGAAACTCAGACAAACTGACACATGGACTAACAGACACACGGACTAATGGACAAATGGATCAATGGAAACACAGACTAATGGACACTTGGACTAATGGACACATGGACTAATGGACACTCGGACCAACGGACACTTGGACTAACGGACACACAGACCAACGGACACTCAGACAAATGGATTAATGGACACTCGGACTAACAGACTTAGGGACTAATGGACACATGGACTAATGGATGCACAGACTAATGGACAAATGCATAAATGGACACTCAGACTAAGGGACACAGACCAACGGACACACAGACTAAAGGATGCGTGGACTAACAGACGCACTGACTAACAGATGTACAGACTAATGGACAAATGGATCAACGGACACGTGGACTAATGGACAAATGGACCAACGGACTAATGGACAAACAGTCTTGGCACTCCAGCAGCACCATGGAGGCGGTGACTGTCCCGCTCCTGCTGTTACTCTCGCCCTTCCTTCTCCTGTCCCTCTGCCAGGGTCCCCCTCCCTCTCGTGGTCTCCCGCTTCACCTGCTGCTCCCTCCCCACCACAGTCCCGCCTCCGCCCGGCTCTGGCCATTCTGGCTGTGGCGCTACTGGGCGGGCATCAGTGGAGCTGATGCCACCCGGAGATGTCCCACATCTGAGCTCCGCCTGGCTTGCCATGGCTCCAGGGGGTACACACGTGCTGCGGACACTTCCGCACCTCCCAAGCTTCCTGGCCTCAGCTCTGCCACTTAGGAGCCCGGCCACCAGCACCCGATTGAGAAGCTGGGCCCTGGAGCAGGGCGGAACACTGGCAGATGCATCTCGCCTGCAGGGAATGTGAAGGAGGCCCTGCAGGAGCAGTACAGGATGGACTCCTTACTGGGGAGCGGTGGCTTCGGCATCACCTGCTCAGGGACCCCCGTTGAGTGGCAGGGCCATAGGGAGAAGGAGGGCAGAGGAGGACAGGGTGGGTGGTGAGGTCAGACGGATGTTTCTCTTGGCTTGCAGGCGGCTACCAAATGTCTATTCTGGGGTCACATCCCCCTGCCAACAGCCTCCAGCACCCTGTGCCGGAATGGGCCTGGGCTGCTGGGAGCCAACACAACAGAAACACGTGTGGGGCCAGGAGAGCCCGGGGAGCTCAAAGTGCACAAAGGATGCTTTGGTTTGCAGGGACGAAGCAGCCTGAGCTCCTCCGCTGCCCTTGTTTGACTTGTCTTATGATTCAAGTTTTTGGCCAAAGTGGGAAAGGATAAAAAGCATGGGTTTTCTTGGCCGCTGGCCACACTTTTCCCTTGCATGGAACAGTCGGACCTGCCCCAGACCCCCTTCTGCCCTCTTCCAGCACCAGGGGGATTTTTCACCATCCCAAGTCTGTAAACAAGAATCAGATGCACTCGAGAAGTCTACAAGGGCCTCCTTCCAGCCTGGCTCTGCAGAGGCTGAGGCTACTCGGCTCTGCCAGGGCTCTGCTGGGGCTCAGCTCTGGGCATGGCTGGGCCCACTCTCCCATCACATTGCTCTGGTCAGCTGAATCATAGGGTGATAGGGAAGGGATACTTCAAGGGAGTTAGCGTTTAACAGAGTTTTTATTCAAAAAACACGAGGGTAAAAACCTGAATATACCACAGAAGAAAGGACAGTTTACAGTTATGCCACCAGCAACTTTGCTTTGATTGGCAAGGAGTGCACTGCAGATAAACTCCAGACAAAGGGTCCAAGGCAAAGTTGAGAACAACAAACAAAATCAAAAGAGAGAGCGACAGAATACAACAACAGTATGAAAGAGAACTAGAAGAGAAAGAGCAGAAGTGCAGGGATACTGACGGTTCATTTAAGAGGCTGTCTCTTCTCCAGGGCATAAAAACAACACAGAAACAAAGCTCTGAACATGAAGCCATTCCTGTTCTCACCATCTCTTTCGAAGGACCATCATGTTATAAATAAAAATAAAATTTAAACCTTTGGGGAAAATAGTTAACAATGTATATACAAGGTTAAATGTTGTTAATACAAGTAACAAATTGTGATTAGTCATATTAATATCCCAGTACTGTTGTGCATGTATAAAGGCCAAATGGAACCAGGGAGGAGATTGGGTGTCAATCTTTGTAAAAGGGCAGGGAAACTTCGTATTACATCGTGGAGCACAGCCAGAACTTGAGTCAAGATTGGAAGAGAGACCAACCAATGGGAGGTGAGGATTCCAAAATGATTGGCCAAGACCGCACCAACTTACAAGCCAATCAGCAACGCAGAAATAGAGCTATCATAGCGCGCATCCTGAGCACCCCAACCAGGAGACAAAAAAGAGACTTTAAAAGGCTTGAGATGTTTGACACCTGGGTCTTTCTTCCAGAGCTGGTTTCCCTGGAAACACCCCTGTACTGTGGTTATTAAGTTACTAAGTTATTGATACAGTCTCCATCTTATCTGGAGGCTTTGCTTCTAGTTGTTCACTTTATAATAAACAGGCTTACATTTTTTTCTCAATCAGCCTCCTTTTCATTCTTTTGAATTTTATTTTTTTTAAGCCTGTCCATAACAATCATGTCCAAGCCATGGGCAGCACAAGTAGGAGCCCTCACCTCACAGCTGACAGCTGCCGTCCCTCCTTCAGACAGACATGTCTGTCTAACAGCATCCTGTGAAGTTCCTCCATCCATGTACTCCATCATTAATCAGAGATCTTCACCAACAAGGCAGCTGAAAGAAGACGACAATGGCATGATGGCATGGTGATGAATGCGCAAAGCTAAATTACCTTATGGAAAAGACTGCAGGGGAGTTTTGCTTCCAGGTCACTTGTAAATGAACACAGAGTAAAATGGAGAGAAATTCCTGTAGCTACACTGTCCTTGGAATCTGCACAGTCTGCAGGAGAAGGAGACATCTGTGAAAAAGGAGATGCCTTTCATAACAAGCACATGAAAAATATGGTTTAGGAACACCCAAGATCAGTCTGGAACCACAACACTTGCCACCAGCTGGTTCAAAACCTTAACTCAGCAATTCCACCAGTAATTCCACAACTCTCAGAGTTATCCACAGGAGGAGGCCATGCACCACTTAGCACAAAAGTGGTCAACTGTTTTGAAAACCTTGCTTAAAGAGCTTTCAGAAACAAGCAAGGCAATTGAAAAATGGGCAAAATAGGTGTTTCTGGAAACAAGAACATCATTTTCCTAGCATCCACAACAAAGGAAAAGAGTAGGGGAGAAGATAGGCTGGGGCCAGGGTAGAGGAGGGTGTGAGGCAGCCAAGGAACAGTGGCCAGCCCCAGCAGTAGCAGCCCAGCTGTGATGCAGTTAGTTTTTATACACCCTGGCCCCTCCCAAAGTCTGCCCATTGGTCCAGTCCAAACTTTCTTGGCTGCCCATTGTGGAGACCTTTTCGTGACCTGATTTCAGAAGCCCCTCCACAGTGTCTCCTACTGACTGCCCCATGTGAGGGGTTGCCAGGCAAAGTCCCCCCAGAGCCCAGGCTTTCCTCCATCTTCTTCTAGTTACCTCCTGGACATAGCACATGTGCAACCTCTCCCCCACATGCCTCTGACAACCATTGCTGAGGCATAGCAAAACTGAATTGGCTCCTCACAGCTGTTCACAATTTATTTTCTTTATGGCTACCTAAAAGGACACTGAAGACCATTAAATGGAGAAGGCTGTGGCATGAGACCCAAACAAACATGTAACGAGTCTTTTTGGAGCAATGGAGCCAGGCTGTGACAAACTGCCTTGTGATGGGACACCAGAGCTCAGTCAGTGACACTCCCCTGTCAAGGGCTGCTTACAGGACTCATGGCCAGAAACATCTGGCCTTGGAAGCTCTGCAGAAATGGTATCTCATCCATTACCAACAAAGCCATAACAACATTCTCTGCACCTATATTCTCAAAGGGCCTTAGTTTATCACCACTATTATTAATATTCACACACATTTTGCAAGCAGGAAGCAATTCTGGTCCTGTGAAAATAGAGCAAAACAGCTGGGAAGGGGTTTGGTCATTGTTTCAAGGGCCACTGCTGTTGTTTGGAATTGCATAACAGAGCAAACATGTAGCATACATTACTAATATGATCATTGTCATGGGCTGTCACTGACACCAGACCTAAACACAGCTGTTTGTTGGTTTAGGACAAGACCTTTGCTCCTGACATATGTCCTCTCGTTTATCTGTCTCTCTGTGAATTTACTGCAGGAGGACCAAAACCCAAAACGGATCCCAAGCAAGGTCTCTCCTTAATTAGCTCTTGCAGTATCCTTTGAGGATAAAATGCAGGATGGAAAAAATGCTTAACAGTGTTATTCTTCTAACCTGAAACTAAGATAAATTGGGCCTCAATAACAGCAGTCTCCACCAGCTGATGCATAAACATTTTTAGAGATTAAGACCACACCAGTATGTCCTGCTCTGAAAGATATTACTACCACTGACTTAAACTTACCCTTGGCCAACTGGCTCTACTTCAGTGTGTTTCTTGGCAGGCTCCCCCATGCTCAGAGTGCTCCCTGAAAAAAAACAACAGGTCACTCCAAGATGGAGATCCTGCCTTGGAGGAGAGCCAAAATGCAGCCACACTCCCTGAGGCTCTGAGCCCCTTGCACTCAGGTGAGCAGGAGCAATAAAGGACTCTGTGATATTCAGCTGCAAAGGAACACTGAGTACAGCTGATGCTCAGACACACACCACACCGTGCTCTGGCAGACAAGACAGAGAACAGACATACTCAGCTGCATCAGGCACATCTCTCCTCTCCCCTCTGCCTGTGAGGCTGTGTTGTTGTCAGAATGTTCAGCCCATTATGCCTCAACAGAGGGAGGTTCAATGTCATCTTCCCAAAACAGCAGTGCTTCACCATCCTCTTTCCAAAGAGCGGGATGTTCATGGTGCTTTTCCCATGCAGAGAGATGTTGTCACTCCCCTTCCCACATGGTGTGATGTTCGCTGTGTTCTTCCCACGCCACTGGATGTCCCCCGTCCCGGTCCCATGCCACTGGCTGTTTACCCTCCTCTTCCCATGCTGAGAGATCTTTGCTGTCCTTCTTCCTGTGCCGCAGGACGTTCCCAATCCTCATCCCATACCGCAAGACATTCGCCGCCCTTGATCCACACTGCTGGAGCTTTGCCATCATCTTCCAGAATGGTGGGAAATTCACCACCATCTTCAAGAACCATGGAAAGGTCACCGTCATCACCAAAAACAGAAGGAAGTTCACTTTGCTCCTCCTCTCCAGCCTTCTTGTCTTTCTCCTCTTTAGCCTCCTCTTTGGAGACACACAGATCTAGAGAAGCCCGTGATGCAGCTTCTGTGCTTTGTGGACAGACAGTAGCATGAGGGACAGGAAGTTGTATCACACTTATGGCCTTATTTATCCTCAGCTACACATCCAGCTGCACTAAGGAGAAATAGCATTCTGGGGTATTCAAAATAACAGTAGGGTAAAGTAGACATTGCCACTTATGGTTGTGAATTAGATACTCCACCATGGCTAAAACCAGCACGCAATCTTCTGTCTGCAAAATCATTCCTGCAGCTGTTTAAAAGCTCTTCAAGAGAAAAGGAGAAAACAGACAGGGATCCCTTAGCTTCTGCTGCTGCAAAGACACTGACAGGAACTTTCAGTCAGCCCACCAGGCTGGCACTCAGTTGCGGCGTTCAGTTTTTCTTTGCCCCGGTCCCAGGCAGCTTGGGGTTGCCCAACTAGCACGCTGCTTCTCGGTGAGACTGGGGCAGCCACGTGGGTGCGGAGCTCTAGGGCTGAACCTCCGCATGGGTCAGCTGTGCTGTAGCCTCACGCTGAGGCGAAATAAAGAGCCAGAGAGAATGGCGCACTTCACCCACGTGGCTGAGAACTCTTTATTTCCTGCATGGCTGCAGTGGTGGACAAAGCAGCTATTCTCAAGTCCGCCCGGGCAAAATGGCGCTTGGGACAAAGGGAATGGGGGTTAAATAGGGGGCGGGCAGACAGGGGCGGAGGCCCCCCTTGCCCAATGGGGACAGACAACAGGGGAGTGATGTGGAACATGGCATCCTATGGGAACATAACAGGGGTGTGTACAGCATTCCAAGACAAATGGGATTACAGAGGTAGGGTGATTGATACAGAACTTTCCATGGGGAAGAAAGGAGTGGTTACAAGACTGACAGGTGAAAGCTCCAATAGCAGACAGCTTGGAGCGAACCATTATGAGGGGAAAAATAGGGGTACAGAGAACCAATCTCACTAACATTTATTAAAACCCCTAACTGGACCAACTCAGAATGCAACACTCGGTTGCAACACACCAAAGATTCCCTTCTACTCATTAAAGGAGGAGGTTCTTAGTAGCCACACCTGAGATGCCCTGCAACGGGAAAAGGAAAATTAACCAGATGCTATCAGGAAAAAAAAACTGCCTGTGGTGGAAAATCCCACGCAACCAGGCAGCCCGGAGAGTGCGTTCTGCTTTCACAATATCCCTCCAGGAGTCCTTTCATTGAAAGCCCAATGCCTGCACGGAGAGCCACCCAAACGCGGAGCCTCCCCGCTGTCCCACACTGCCCTCACCCAGCGGAATCCCCGCTCCTCACCCACAGCGACCGCTCCCGTGTCACCCCCTCAACTGCCCCGACAGCCCTCCCCTGCCACCGCGCGGATCCTCCCGCTGCATCCCCGCACCCGGGCCCACATCTGCCACCGCCCAGCCCCAGCGGCCACCACAGCGGGTCCACGCCCCCCGCCCTCAGCGCCGGGCCCGCAGCAGCCCCGCAGGACGCTCGCAGCCCCGGCCCGGCACTGCCGGGCTGCCCGCCTCCTCCAGGGCCCGCTCCAGGCTGCGCACCGTGTGCGACTGCGGCAGAGCTGCTGCGCCCCAGTGCGGCCCGGACGAGAAGGAGAGAGTGAGGTGCGCGGGGATGCCGAGCCCCGCCGCTCCGCTCCCAGCCGCCGTCCCGGTCTCGCTGCCGTTGTTGCCGCTGCCGCCCCCCTGCCCGGCCGCCATCTTGACCGGCCCCTCCACAACAACAGCCGGGACCGCTGCGCAGGCGCCGCGGGGCCCGCAGGGGGCGCCGCGGGACAGGGCGGGGCTTCACGGCGCCCCTCGGCTGTGCCAACCAATCCGCGGGGGCAGCGGCACCGAAGGGCGGGGCTTCCTGAGGGGGCATACGGCAGTGTGCCCGAGGGCTCGTGTGCCGCTAGGGGACGCTGCCTGGAGCTGAGGGAGCGGGATCGGGGTCGGGAACGGGAATAGGATCGGGACCGGGACCGGGACCGGGACCGGGATCCTCTTAGCAGTGGAGGCATCCCGGGAGCGGGGGAAGCCCGGGAGGGAGGGTCCCGCAGCCGGGACGGGGGCGGGCGCGGGGGGCGCCGTTCGGGAGGCTGCGGGGAGGATTCGGAGCCGAAGGAACGCGGGGAACATCGGCTCGGCAGCCCCGGCTCTGCTGCGAGCTTGGCCCTGCCAGGCCGCGGGGCCGCTCGGCTCTGCCCGCTGCCCTCATGCACCGCTCGGCGGTGCCGTCGCCTCTGCCCCGGCACTGCACAGCATCGGCCGCTCCTCAAGCCTGCAGCTCTCCTGCGCCGGCAGCACCACAGCCTCCGTGGCCTCTGCCTCGCAAACCCGGGCACCGGCAGGGAAATTCCCTCTCTAGGGGGTATGGAAGAGACTGGCCTTCAGCCAGCAACACTCACTGACGTGTTGAGCCGTTATTGATCACAAAAGGATCAGACCTGAAATATGATGTGGCTGGTGTCTGTGTGAAATTCAGCAGAACCAATGAGCCAGGATCTCTGAGCAGGTCCTGAAGAGTGAAGGGCTCAGTCCTGCAGTGCAGTGCTGTGTGCATTTGGGCATCACCCTGTCCTGGCACACAGATTGCCCTTCCAGCAAAGAGCTCAGTGTGCAAAATGCAGCTCTGGGGGGAAGGGATCCCATAGTCACCTGCAAATAGTGTGGTTGTCTGCCTCCTCTGGCCTTAGCTGTGGGTACTTGTGGGGGCTCCGGGATTCAAGCTTTCAGATGAATATCTGCCAATCAGTCTGACTGGGCCAGAGTTTCTGCTCTTGCCCTGAAAAAAACCGATCATTCCCCAGATTCACAACAAGAAAATCAGGCCAACCTGTATAAACACTGCTGACTGCTGCCCTTGGTTGAGGTTCCAGCCAGAGAGGGTGGAGGATGAATAAACTCAGACTGGTGTTGGGCCAAGTGTGTAGGATGATTTTGCCTGCAGACATGGAGCAGGAGGCACAGTGGCTCTGCAGAGCAGGGGCCAGGACCAACTCCAGCACATAAACATTAAAGATCGTTGCTCTAATTTTCCAAAGTGTGTGGCACGGCACAGGCCCAGCTCAGAGATGCAGACTGGTTGTCCTCCCTCTCAGCCACATCACCAGCCTCTTGTTCTTTAGAGCCCAACTTAGATAAAGGAAGAGGTTAAGCTCACTATGTATGAAATGGGCCTGACAAATTCCCAAAGAGTTAAAACATTTTTTTGTCACCAGAGTTCTCACATATTAGGGGCCTTTTTATCTTTAACCAAATACTCACTGTACCTGCAGGTGCCCACACAAAAAGCAAGCCAAGCTTACTCAGTCTTCTCAGACACACTCTCACATCTTCAAAGGAACTGAAGTTTCTCGTACCGTAGGCTGGAAGCAATGTCTGAGGCTTTTCCTAACCGCTCACCAAAAATTCCCAATCTGCAAACTGTCTTGAGCAAATTGCTGCTGACTCAGGCAAAAGCTTGAAAGCTGATTGCATGTTCCTGTGGTAGAGCAGATTTACCTGTGGGGGTCATTTATCACCTCCAGTAACTGCAGAACCAGAACAGATGTCTGGAATGCTATGGTCTAATTACTTTTTTATATAATTTCACAGCCTTTCCACAGTTCTTTTTTCCCATGCATTCCTTTCTTTGTCATTTCACAAGCAAAACCTGAGTTACTAGTCTAGTGGCAAAAGGCTCCCCAAACCATCCTTCCTGGCATAATGAGCAGTAAGCCTTAGCTGTGCTATCCCTCTGTTTTTCCTATAAAACAGAGACTGTTGCATTTTCTTGATTATGGAAGTTGAGTAGAGGAAGAGGTGGAAATGCTCAGATGTCATCATGAGACTGCGCAATACAAACATATTTTCTTGCAGCCATGCCAGACAGTTGAGTCTCAGGAGTTTGAAAATTTCTGAAAATCCCACACTTCCATGAAGAGCTTCCACTTTGAAAGCCTTTGTGGTCACACACATCTGCTCCAGATGAGATGAAAACTCATAAAGATATGACTTCAACAGATTTAATGTTAATGCCTCAAGGACTGAGATCTAGATCAGGCTTTGATCTATCTAACTTTCAACATGGAATGCAAGATGTGGTTACTCACAACTCTTGCAGTGAGGTAGCCCTTGGTACAGCAGGCCCAAGCCATGCTCAGAACAAGGGACTGAGAGCTGTGTGCCCATCCTGCTGCTCTGCCTGCACTGCTGCTCCTCTTCTCAGCCCTGCTCAGCATCATCGCTAACAGACCCAGAGTTCCCCAGGGCACTGCCTTCTGCAGAGAGCCAGACAGGATTAGCTGTAGCATTGGTGTGAAATTGATTATGACAGCAGGGACAGCAAGAGTGGAGTCCTTGGTTACCTTTGTCACTCTGCAGCATGTGCTGCAGGCTGTGTCCCAGGGCAGGCTAGTGCCTGTGGTAAGGACATCAAAGCACAGTGACAAGCCGAGGTGCTGCCCATGGCATTGTGCAGAGTGATGCTCCCTCGACACCTCCACAGTGCTGGCAGGCCTCTGCCAGGCCACACAAGCTCTCGCACCTGTGGCCAAGCAACAGGAATTGTCAACAGCAGGGAGACCCCTGAAGCTTTCGGTGTTCCTGAGTAAAGTCCTTGAGGTGAACACAAAGCAGGGGTTTGTCAGTCTAGATTGCCATTTGCTTAGAGAAACTAAATCCTCCTGAAATGTCGGCACTGACCTTTTTTTCATCCTTAAGACACTTCCTTTTGCTTTAAGCAATTAAACAAGAGCTTTCCTACTGTTCCTGCTCACTCAGTACTCCTCTATAGGTGAGACACTGTTCCTTCAACACTCCCATGATCCTGGTGCCATCTCCTTGATGCCTCTTAAAATCCTTTGTGTTTATGTTGCTTATCAGCACATGCTCTATGTGTCATGGATATTGCTTTTCTACTTTGAGACCTGCAGTTGTGCACAGGCAGTTAAAATAATCTCCAAACACCTGGATTCAAGATTCATACTAAAGTGGCACTGGCTTGAAAGTGAATTAAGCAAATTATACATATATTCCTTCTTAGATCAAAAGGCAAATGCCACTCTATCTCTGCTAAAGGGCAGTCATTTATCTGAAACACCATTTTAAAGAGCTAGAAATAGTTCCAAATAGTGCAACATCTGATGCTTGAATAGAAAAGAAGCAAGCAGGATTCTGTCTAGCTGCCTTGGCAAGCAACATCTGTGGCAATATCTTGGCAAGCAGCTGAACTGTGTCACACGAATACCCTTCCCGAAGGACTGGCAAGCCCTGTGCAGCAGTTCACCCTGTTGACAACAACGGGGATTATTCTGTTAGAGACAATTATTCTGTGGGTTTTATACTGTGGCAGAATGAGTTATTTTATGTCTGTTGGGCTGAGCTCACACTGTGCCCTTTCCCAGTATGTTTTAATGTGATGGTTATGCATTTTGGCTGCTTGTGAATTCAGTGCAAAGCCTGTTTTATCTCCTGCTACATAAAAAGTCACCCAGCACTGCAAGGGAATCAAGCTAGGGAAAAAAAAGCAGTTTTTACCACCTAAGCCCTCAATATAAATTTAAAGAGTGGTTAAAAGTTTATAAGGTACAGATTGCTAAGAACCATTTCTTTGGAGAATAGAAACAGGGTGCGATCTGAACAGCAAAAGGATGTTTCCCACTCAGCTATTCTTTCAGGACTGAATGGCTCCATCCCTTTGCAACCTGACTGAAGAAGTCCTCAGGTTTTCCTAGCAAGTCTGCCATCTTCTGTCCATATTTATAGTCGAGAGGCAACTGAAATTAGGGATACTGCTATTTATGATAGTGTTTCTTGTTCAAATTTTAACTTCCATGACATACAGACTATTTGCAGGAAGGGATGATGTCTCCTATAGAGTTCATTAACCTGGGTGTTGGGGTGCATTTGTTTAATTCTGAACATACTTGTTTTGGTTTGGAAACACAGGTGTCTGCTAAGGAAGGCAGGAGCCTCCCCTGAAATGGAAAAATGTAGACCCCTTCCCTCTGAATTGTTATAAAGTTGAAATTAAGGGGGGCTCTCAGGCAAAAATATGGAAGCAGGAATAACAGTTCTTTATTAGGGAAGAAAAAAAAAAAAGATAAACAATGCAGTGAACCAAAACAACACTGACAGATTCAGAATACAACCTGACACCCCGCTATCCAGGGTGTTGGCTGCAGTCCAACTGGAATTGTGGCTGCAGTCAGGTGTGGTTTTGTTGGAGCAGTGATCCTGTAGAAAGAAGGGTGTAGTCTTCCTGTAGTGGAAAAGGCAACTGTCCTTCTGGGAAATCCAGTGCAGGAAAAGCTGTGCTGGTGTTCCACAAACTCAAGATTATATCCAGGTAGGAATGCTTGGCTCCTCTGTCTGAGCAGAGCATCTCCCAGTGGGATGTTATAGTTTTTATCAGTCATGAAGTGACATTCAATGGCCCATTATCAGCAGATGTCTCCTCTGAGAGAGGATTGCTTGTGGAAGAGATAAGGAAAACTGCCCTCTTAACAGAAGACAACTGCAATACAGATGGCAAATGGAATATATCTTGCTTCTCAATCTGGGACAATACTCAGAGCCAGGACTGCTCTGATAATTTTGCCAGTAACGTTCGAGGCATAAGAGATGACAGCGAAAATTTTACAAAATACCTATTGAAAACCTCACACTGCCTTGGAGCCAGCTTTTAAAGCAGTAAACGTCCTGCAGATGTGTCGGGTCTCACTCCCTGATTGGGGTGGCCCAGAAAGGTGGAAAAGTCTCTCCTCCAACCCGTGCCTCCAAAGAAAGACTCAGTAGTCTTCAGTCGTCCGGTCTCAAGGTAGTTTATTGTATGTTATCCAAAAGATTTTCTTCCTGAACTGCTGCGGTCCATTCAGCAGTCAGACAAAGGCACACTCTGACACCCAGGGGGCTGGTGCCTTCTTTTATATCATACATTACGTATTAAATGTTTATGGTTTTCCCCAATGCCTATCACCTATATTGAACAGTGACTTTCTACTCTAAACTAATCTGAGAGTGCCAACATCACCAAGAACACGGAGGTTAGGAAGGAGAATGAAAGAGGACAGGGCACACCCAAATCCCTCCATCTTAGAACTTCTGACCCCCATGTACAAAACTCAAACTCCTCCGTACAAGGCCTAAAACCCCCTTGTACAGCACTCAAAAATTCTTCCTTTCACTTTGTGACTACTTCTACTATAATACCTAAACTTTTATGATTTCTTGTTCTTCTTGCAAGGTTGGTAAATTGTTCCAAGGATCAGATTCAAAGCCACAGGGGTCTGTGGCTGCATTCCAGGGGCTCAAATGCTTTTGACCTGGGCCTGGAACATCCAAGAGTGTCCAAGGGACATTCTGGGTTCCAACACAGATGGGCACTAATTTCCCCCAAAGCACCAGCCCATGCAGTGTCACTCTGATAAGCTGAACTTGCACCAAAGTGCTGTTGAAGAAAAGGAAATAACCAGAAGGTGACATTTGACAAGGTAAGTTTTTTATTCACTGCCCTGGACTCATACAGCATTGCTTCTTCAATTAACAACATTTCACACTTTCTTATAAAACCAATGCCAAGTCCAGTCTCTTGTTAAAGATGCTTGGTGTAAAATGTAAAGTAGTCTATAAAATATTTCCTGTTATAAGTATAGCTTAGAGCCCAGTAACAGGCTGTGTCCAGCATGTTCAGTGCTGGGTTCCAGCAGTGAATGGAGAATGGAGGAGTTACTCAGGGTTGATGTAGGGCTTCATTAACAAATGTCTAAACCCAGCTCATTAACATCTCACCCAATGTTTATCAGAGGGCTGCTGCGGATTTGATTATGCTGCTGCTTTGAGCATGGGTGGAGCTGCAACTACAAAAACCCTAATGCAGAACTACTCAGCACTGGAAAATGTGATCTGGGCTGGGGCAGCCTGTCTTGCTCCATGCTGAGGACAGTGACTCCAGCAGCACGGCACGGCATGTCTCACCCCATCCCTGCAGCAGCAGTCAGAACAGCACAGCAATCCACAGAGAAATGAAAGGTGCTCAGGCTTGACTGTCAGGGCAAAGCAACAGGTTTTCAGGGTGGAGAGGTCTTACACTGCAAACCTCTGGGCAGGGATGCCTGCAAGCACAAGTGGGCAATTAGGTGGATGCTGGTGATTGTGGGCAGCTACAGCATCTCCACTTTCCTCTGTCTCCCATGTGGGCAAGCACAGCATCCTCAAACCCTCCTACCCACCAAGCAATGTAGGGAAGGCTCCATGGTACACCCTCCCACTATCAGCCATCACTCTGGTCAGCACAGGGTACCCTGGCATGGCTGGTGCCACATGGCTGGTGCCAGCCCTACAGCTTTCCAGCAGAGCTCTCCCAGCAAATCCATCTCCACTCATCCCCCTCCACCACCTTGCCCATGTCCCACCTGCCTTGTGCTCTGGCCTAAACTCTAATCCTGCCTGATCCCTGCCCTCAATCACTCATTCACTCTGTGTGTAAGGAAGGAGACAGCACATTGCCAAATCAGCTATCTCAAAGGGAATCTAGCGACTTTTATTGAGGCCTTGTCATGGAGCCTGGACTGTCACAGGCAGCCCCTGTGACGAGCACGCGGTCCTAAGGCATGGTGACCATCCGTCCGGCGCTCCTGGCCGCTGTAAAGCGCCTCTTATTCCTCAGACTAGAGAACCTCTCATCCAGCGTCAGGCTGGTCTGCAGGGGAAAGCGAGAGCGAGTCAGTCCCTTGTCTTGTGGCAAAGCACAGCCAAACTTGTAGCAGGGGGTATTGATTAGAGCCTATCAGTCAGGTTGGTGATTCACAGCTGGTTAGTCAATTAAACCACTCAGCACACAGAGACAGGGAGCTTGACAGACTGTGTGTGGCTGGAAAACCTCCAAGCAGCTCCCAGCCCCAAGACACAGGGCATCCTCGGCAAGAACAGGAGCAAACAGATGGCATTTGAGTACAAGGCATCAGGTAAAACCAAACCGTCCAGACAAGAAACGCCGGCAATGAAGAAGGTGGAGTGGGGTTTCTCAGGTGCCCCAAGGCTCTTGGACCATACTTCAGTGTAAAATGTGACACCAAGAAGGGCACCAAAGCAAAGAGCGAGCAAAGCCCAGAAGTGCCATGTGTCTCTGAGGAATGGGAAGCACTGACAGTGAAACAGTCCCCTCTGGCCAGGACTACTCATCAGGAGGACCTCCCTGCTCCAAGCAAGCACATGGACAGGCCAAGACAGGCCATCAGAGTGGGGAAAACTGGGCTGAGTCTGTAGATGCTGAACAGTCTTCTCAAGTGCCTTCAGTTTTGTGAGCAACTTGGCCAACACAGCTACAGGACTTTCCTCCCAGGTTGTGTTAGATAAACCCAGCTGGCAGCCCCAAAAACCTGAGTGTAACATTAACAGCTCAGTGGCAGGGCTGCTGCAGGGAGCCAAGTGCCTCCTCTCCGGTCGACAATCGTCTACCTGGTTGGCCATGGCGCGGAAGTTGAATCTCAGCAGCACCCCCTTGGGCTGGGGCTTGGCCACCCGTGCTGGGGGTCTCTGGCTTCGCAGGAATGGGCGCTTGGATCCAGGCCTGGGGAAAGGACAGAGCTGCAGTCACTCAGGATGCTAAGGCAGCTCACTTCCCATCCTCTGCAAATCAGCAGAGAGTAAAGGACACACCCACAGACTCCACCCATCCCATGTTGTGTCGGACCCCTGGCAAAGCCAGGAGAGCAGCCGTGCAGGTGGAGTTCCAGCACTGGGGCCTGTCACATCCAGGCTATTGAGGGGTGCTCTCTGCACCCAGAACATGAACAATGCCCTCACCCACCCTTCTCTCTGCCCCCAGCTGGGTGCCAGGTCCTGCAGCTGCCCCTTTCCAGCCTCTGAGCTCCTCTTACACAGGAAGCACGAGGTCTGAGGTCTCCCTTTGGGGCACGCTGTTTCTCCCAACACTCCACAACCAGCACAACCAGCCTGCCACCTCTTCCCACAATGGTGTTTCCATTTCTCCTCACTCTGCATATCAAATGAGGGCATGGTAATTACAGATTACCATGCAATTACAGGTAAATACGGGAAATTTGTATCTCCTTCTGGTATGCTGGGAAAGGAACCAGACATCATTTGCTAACCATTTTGGGTCTGAACCATTCACTGCACAGTCATTACAGAAGTGAAGCTGCAATAATGCTAAAGGAACTTGCAATGGCTTTTGTAGGGCTCCCACCCTAACAAATCATCTCATTTACTTACAGGCTGGGCTGGCCCACCTGGGGGTTAACCACAGAAACCGTCAGAATTGCTCCCAGGCTGGGTTTCACTTGCCACCTGCCAAGACAGGGAGATTTATCCAGCTTCAAGTCTGAAAGAGCACTGTCATATTTGCATTGTGCCCTTGTTCCCCAATTACCTTCTCATCCTTGGCCGTTTCCCTTCTCCTTGAGAATCCATCTGCTGTAAAATATATTTAAAAACAATTACTTTAAAGATTTAGCTCTCAGAAACAGTGATTCCTTTTCCAGGGTTTTGTTTGGTGTATCTGAAGAGCTCCTTTCTTGTGAGTTGTCAAGAAACATGCTAATTTGGGGTTTCCCACTGGCACAGTGATGCGTATGCGGTGCCTTCACCTTGCCCTGTTTGTGCTACTCTATGAACTGCAAGGTTTATTTTAACCACCCTTCCAGGATTTACTTCCCAGCTGCCAGAATACCAATCTGCATTCAAAACTGCCTGCAAATAGCTTCCTACCAATACATGCAGCATTCAGGTCTTCCACCTCTTTCCCCCAGTTGCTTTTGGAAGCAAATCTACAACTGGGCTGGTAAAACATGAAGGTTTGTCACTACCAGCAGACTGCAGAGGAAATGTCTCAAATACTGACCCCTCTCTGGAAGCGGGCTTTGGAGAACCATTGCTGTACCTGCTTCTGCTGCAATGCCGATCCCCTGATCAGCAGGAAAGGCCTGCTGGTAAAGAAGAGAGACAAAGAGGTGAGGATGATACAAGGTCTCTCTAACATTTAATGTCAAAATACCTAACCCAAGCTGGTCTTAAAAAGCAGTGTAAGAAGCAAATGAGGTTGTGTGTTACCAAGTTCAGCCCAACAGGTTTTTCTGGCAGCAAAGGATTTCAGAGGAACTTGATTTTCTGCTCAAATGAGGCAACAGTTTGTGTGTTCTGAGTTTTTCTCATTAAAAGTAAAAAGCATGTGAGGAAAATCATAGAAAAAAATCAGGTCATAAAGGACCTCTCAATGTTATTCAGTCCCTGGTCTGCTCAGAGATGAGGAAGGATTGCAAGGAGCTTCCTTTCAAGCTCAGAGAACACAATGATCTTGATGAGACAGGCACCGAGACAGTGCCCAGCACCTGGCACACTGCTTCCCTCACAGCTCCTGGAGCACGGTCTGCTCCTGCAGCCCCTCACTGGGACAGACACCCTGTCTCTGCCCATCCCTATAGGCTGGAATCAGTATTTCCTGCCTGTATGAAAATAAATGCTATTTCACCCTTCAAAAGTGTTTCCCAAAACAATGAAGTTTATTAAAAATACAAAGGTCATATTTTCTGTGCTTCCTGAAATAAATTCACAGATTAATATTGGCATTATTAACTATAAGCATGAGGTTGTTTTCTTTCCAGGTGCCTTCCTATCATAGCCAGGGGTATTTTTCTGGTGCTGCACATGCACATGGCTGTAGCCACACCCAGTTGGCACATACAGAGAGAGGAATCCAATGAGTTGCACAGCTAAAAACCACTGAAAACCAAAATAACCCAGAGTTGCCAAAGATTTTACCTTCTCCCTGGGGCGCAGATGCTGGCAGTATCTGCTCTGAATCTTTTGGTGCCTGGAGATGGCTGTGGCTGTTCCTCCTGCTGCCCACTGCTGCTTTTGGCAAAAGCGTTGCTCTTCTTGGTGCCCTGAAAGAGCAGTGAGACCTCAGCAGCTGTCACCTGCAGCACAATCTTGGTACAAGAACAGGTGGTGAGGGCAAGGGACAGCACACAAGATGCTGCTCTCCTCTGACACTGCTGTCAACAATCAGGGGGTATGCCTCGCTTCCTGCACATGGAACTACAAGTGCCAGGGAGAATGTTTTGTTCTAATGCTGCAGAAACCAAAGAAGAAAAAAAAAGATCAGTCCATGCAGAGCAAATCTCACAGAATCTGTGCATTACAGCCCTGCTCAGGTTTCCTTCTGGTCACCAGCTTTCTTGTCTGGACACGCGCATTGCCTGGACCACACCCTGATGCATGAAACACACCAGAAGACCCCTCAGCAGGGTCTGTCCTGCAGTTCCAACACACACTGCCCCAGGCTCCAGCCTGGTGATTTCTGTGGGACAACTACCATCATGTTAGTACCAACTAACTGAGGTCTATTTCCATATTCTTCCCCCTTGGTTTATTCCTGCAAAGTGGAAGCTACTGTAGAATTCCGCCTCCTAGCAACTGCTTATTACTCTCAGTAAATACCAGCCACACTCAATATCTGGGTCAGCCTGGTCTTTCTTTTCAGGAATAACCTTACTCCTTGCACATGCATGCTCACTTTAGAGCTTTCTTATTTATACCCCTACAACACAGTCACTAAATGCACCATCCTGTTCAGCACTTGCATTTTTTTAAAAGCTTACCGAACATCTATGACCTCCTAAGTGAGTGGATTTTCATCAGTGCAGGAAAACCCAGCTGCCTCTCACACTATCTGTCACAGTAGTGGGAAGCAGTGTCTCTGGTGGAAAGTATATCTCTGAACCAGAGTCACCTGACAAGTCAGCAAGTCTGTCCTTTGACTTCACATGAACTTGAAAAATGCTCTGGGTGGAGAACAAATAACAAAGAATCTTACGCACATCCTCTAAATTATAATAGTAAGATGGGATGCCATGGAATTAATTTTTATGGAAATATATTTAAGCCTTTTCATACCAATTTAAAAAACATCTTTTTTAGCAAAACCCATGGGAACTGATCAGTAAAATTATGCTAAGTCAGAAGCTTTATAAAACTAACTGTAAAATTGCTATTCCATATGCATGTCTGTACTCGCCTATGCATACAAATGCTGTGCACAGGCATTTAAAGATGGTGTTTTTTATTTAGATTGTTCTTTGGGGATGATCCAGGATCATAAAATTGAGCAGATTTCTACATTACATTAGGGAAAAGTCATACCTTCCTTATTCCCCTACCTCCTGAGCTGATGCCTGGCGATTTAAAGGGCTCACTCCATCAAATGCAGCAGCTGCTCTTCTCTTGTGACCAGGCAAAGCATTCCTGAATTGTCTCTGATTGAATTGCTGCTGTCCAAACCCTCTTCTGAAACGGTTAGGTCCTAAAAACAAAGCCCTCTTACTTTAGCATCCTTCAAAATTCGGTTTATGATTAGTTTTGTAAATAGATTACAAGGTTAACAATGTGAAACAGGAGTATCTACAGAAATAGTGGTGCAAAAGTCATACTCATTCATATTAAATAATTAATGTTTCCAATGTCTCTCTAGTACTCTTATTGTATATAGGACTGCCATACACATTATTTGATGTGAAAGAAAAAAGAAGAGAAAAGCCTTTCACAATTCTTATTCTTCATAAAGACAGGACCACCTACATCAGGAGACCTGTCAATCTGTTGTCAGAGCTCACACTGCTATGAATTAACTATGAAACAGAAAAAGCATTTAGATACAGATATACACATGATTAAGCATGCCAAAGCCAACCCCACAGCAGCCTGAAATAACTCTGAGGGCCCACATCATAGTATAATTTTTATATTTATTTATTTATTTTCTTTTAGCTTGACACACCACAGCTTCTCATATTGAAGGGGAAGCCTCCTGTTGCTCTTTTATGATACACACACACCCACTGTCCATCCTGCATTTAACCTTCTCCCCTTAGCCTGCTGATGATTTTGAAGAGTGCTGAAGAGCTGAGCAAGAGGAAAGCCCTGTCAGACTGAGGCACAGTGCTTCCAAACCTAATTACTCCACATAATAAAATTCTGTAGTTGTAATGACTCAGAAAGTTTCTGAATCACTGTGTGAGCTGACACAGGCACAACAATAACAATCATAAACCCACAGCTGGAATGCCAAGATGGAGTTTATTTCTGTTACCTCACAAACCAGCAGATCCCTGAAGCAACACGTAAGCAGAGCCACTTAGTCACCAGCACCATTAAGCTTGGCCCAGTGTTGGAGAATCACCAGGCTGCCCTTCACACCAGTTTATCAAGGTTTTGCCTGCATAGGGTCACCACCACGCTGTGTTCTGATCTCTGTACCAAGGCAGGGAGCTCAAGCATGTCCAGACAGGTGCCCCAAGTCCACCAAACACCTCCATTAGACATTCTACTTCTCAATGCACACAGAGGGTGAACAGCAGTAGATGTGTGTTTTCCTTCACTGCTGCTTCAGACTTGGCTATCCCCAGCTGCAAGGTCACTTAAGCTCCTCTGTTTTGAGCCCATTCCCCCCAACAGCTGCTATAGCAGTGAGATGTACCCACACCTGGGGGCTGTATAAATTAGGCACAAATCTGTGCATGGCAGAGGGCACTGGGAGTGCACTCAAACCTGGATCTCACAGCAGAACCTCACTGACACAAACCACAGAGCAGTGAGGTGCATATATTGATCTTACATCATCAAATGCTACATGACAGCAATTTATACTGCCTTGGAGCAACTGGAAATGAAGTGTTCTGAGGAAGCAGTGGCATTGCTGTGAGGGGCCACAACTGCCACAATGAATGAAGACTCCAGTCTCAGGGTGTAACACCAGCCAGCACCAGCTGGAGCTGCCTACACTGGAACATGCTTGAAGATGATTTGAGCTGCTCTGGCTCTAAAACAGAAGGGCACCAGTACAGGCCCTTGGGAAGCAGATACCAAAAACCACGTTGGGGTGCTTCATGCCCCATGGCCAGAAGTGCTGGTTGGGAATGTGCACAAAAACACAACACAGTTCACAAGCTCTGGGGCCAGTTGTTATTTCCTTTGCAGACAATGCCCTCTCATTGTAGAAGTGCAGGTGTGTAAATGTTCCTCTCATGACAAACATTCAATTTCGGCCAACTGTTTCTTTTTGACCACGTGTGGACTTGCTGTAGTCAACGTCCCTTTGATTTTTTTCTCCTTCTTCTATTCCCCCAGTCTGTTTTAGCCCCGCCTTGTTTCTCTTCAGCCACCACCCTGGGCCTGTCCCTATCTCTTGCCTATTTGCTGGGCTGCTCTCCTCCTGGACACCCAGCTTTGCTGCACAGCTCTCCTACACCCTGGAGAGGACGGCTGCAGAAGGCAGCCCTGACTAGATAATCGTGTCCCTGTCAGTCTGTTCCTATTAGAGAGCCTATGCTCAGCAGTGCACTCAGGCACAGCTCACTCAACACAAATAACACATGACAGAGCCATCAGCTTCCAAGGGGGACCCCATCACACCAGCTGGGGACCAGGGCCTTGCTCTGTCATCTGTATCCTGAAGTGTGACATGTGGGAGGCTTCATGTCTGCAAAAGGCCTGGCAGATGTTTAATAATGTAAGAACATTTCAATAAAACCCCACAGCATCAGCAGCTGGGGAAGAACCCCCCCACACACATCTCATGTTTGGGTGTGAGCTCAGAGCCTGGCTCTGAGCACACCTAGGATGGCCAAAAGGCACCTCTGCTCAGCCAGTTCAGAGTGGGAGTAAGTTCCCATGTCTGACAGACTCTTTTTTCCAAGGACATTTGAAATTCAAATTTCTCGTCATTAAAAATCATCTTTCCCCCTCTAGGAAAAAGGTTTAAGCCATATTCTAAGAGGAATTAACAGCTCTTTGCTTGCTGGTTTAATCAGCATAACACCCTTCCCCCTCCTCTGTCATTACAGTGCTGGGCTCCTCAGAACATCATTTTGATAATGGTTATCACATCTCAGCCCAGAACGGACTGCATTTCAGCAGGGACCAAAGTGAACTGAGCCCCTGATGAATTATGGGCTAAATTCCCAGTCATGTTGAGCTTCCCCAAATTGCTACTGTCAATCAGCACCACACAGCATGGCAAGTCTCTGCACTTGGCAGGGCTGAATTCAGACTCATTGAAAACCTATAAAATACTAAAATTAGCCAAAATAATTATATAAATTAACAGAAAAGCTCTCCCATCTAAGAAATAGGGAAAAAATATTTTATTGGACTTGCCTCTGGATGCAGTAATTGCTTGAGTGCGGGAGAATACCAAAGCCTGTGGGTTTTGACAGAAAAATCAATTTGCTAAGGACATTTATCACCATTATGATTTGAACTAGAACAATCCTCAGTAAGGCACTGTGAGGTGGACACCAAGGACACAAAGGTCAGAGGCAGAGCAGAGACAAGCAGGGTATTTCCCAGTGATCCCACTATCCTGAGCTGTGATTGGCACTCCAATATAAGACTGAAAAGATATTTCTGCAAAATATCACTAAAATCTTCAGGGAGTGATTTAGCAGTAATTAAAAAAAAGTTCATAGAGATGTCATTTCACGCAGCAGATAACTATGTTTTGTAGGTAAAAGCCAGTGGAACAAAACAAAGGTGTGATCACTTGGTATTATAAAAAAACCTCACCATAAAAATAACATGCTTGGCAAAAGTGACAATTTAGCTTCAATATCTGAGCTATCAAATACAGTTACTGAAGGGGTAATTTGGATAATTAAATCTGCTCTGGTAAAATGAGGATTAAGAACAGACATAATTAAAATATGCAAAGCCAAGGGGAATAGAGGATATTAAGGCACTTTAAATTAGTAATTCATGAGAGTAGAAGGGAGAGAAATGGATGAATTATGCTCTGAAAGGGCCCTGATATTCCATTGTTATGGAGAGAAAAGCTAATCAGGGCCTGAGCGCAGCTTATACGTACACAGAAATTGGAAAGGAGAAGGATTTAAGAGACGGATTTTGCTAAAAAATGCATTTCCCAGCCTGGCCAGCCTCTGCTGTCTCAAGTACCCATCTACCTTGCAAATTCCTCTGCTTCCAGGCTCGGTATCTGGGCCACCCATACCCGGAGGCTGAACTCCTGTTCTTGACCTGCTGCCTTCTGCTGTTGTCCAAGGCGCTGGCATCTGTCTGCTCTTTCCTGTGGCGCTTTATGATGTCATCTAGAATGAAATGAGGAGAAATCCATAGAAACTGCACTTTCCACCCACAGTGATTCCCTCTTTGGGTGCTTGGAATTGTCTGTGGACCTTGCTGTTCTGTGAGCTACACTGGGCAGACAATGAAAGATTAAGCTTAGCTTAGAAAGTATAGGATCAATTTACTGGGCTCCTGTGGGCTGGAGATTAGAGTGCAGCAAATTATTTACAAATGTGCCACCATCCGGCACGTCCCCAACACAGGCTGGACAGAGATTTCAGACCCCATCCCCTGAGGGGTCTGATCCTGCAGGCTTCCCACAAGCCTAAGGGAAGATGTTTTTGCAGGGGCACCAGGAGCTCAGTGGTGGGCAGAGAACTTTTTTGAGAAGGTCTGACTTGAGTGGCTGTAGGAAAGGTGGACCAAGTGGGGAGGATGTGACAGTTGTTGAGCTACTTGGATCATGCACAAAGTACTGCCAGATGTAGAGCTCTATGAAGAAACAGCTCAGGCATCTGCATTCTCAATCAGCTGGTCTGCAATCAATGGGATCTTCCTAATTCAAGCTGCTCTGATGAAGAGGAATGGCAAAGGCAAAGGGATGTCTCTTCATTAATTCATATTTTCCAACATTTTCTTCTTTTAACCCCAAATCTTCCAGAAAATACTTTGCAAATAATAAAGGCACATCTGTGAAGCTGCAGGCAAAATGTTTTAACTTGAACGAATTAGCAAGAAATGAAGTGTCCAAAACAGGCCCTTTCCCAGGCAGTGGCTACTCCAGCTCCTTAATGTATCACTGGAGTCAAAGGACAGAAGTACCATCAGCTTTCAGTGGGTGTTTACCATGAATTATCAGACCTTCAGCATTGGTCCCTTGTCATTTCCTATCAAGAAACTCCCGTGTCCTAATGAATACAAAGCCCAAGGAAAAGAAACAAGAGCATGTGTAAGAACAGGCTGCTTTTGTGATTTCTCTTTCAAGTCTGCCAGGAAAAGAATAGGCTGGGAGATGCTAGGCCATGTTCTTGGGATGAATTTGCTAATGGTCTCAGCCAAATGTGCCTTTGGGACATGTGTGATTTGGAGCACAGGATGCTTTGAAGTGTTTTGAAAGCATCCCTGCTCTCTCTGCAGGGAGGCGACCACACTCATCCAAGGGTGGGCTGTCCACAGCATGAGGAAATGAGAGAGGCTGAATGCTCAGGTGCCTGATCTGTCACCCTTCAGTGTCCTTTTTGTTTGGGTATGAGTTGTTACCCTGGCTTTTGTGCCCATAAGCCTGATGAGGTTAACAGTGATGTAATGGACTACTACACAAGGCTGCAAGGGAATCCTGAGAGGTCATTGATGGTACACGTATGCCCTTGAGGCAGAATTAGATCTATGAGGGCAGCTTTAAAGCAACTCCTGCAGTTTGTTTTTTTTTTGCGACTGCTAACTCATGTAAGCAAATGTACCTGAAAGCACAGAAAAACCACCTGATGTTCTTCACCAGAGGTCTCTTGTTTTCCAATTCTGTATTCTACCCTGAGTAAGGTGTATTCTGGATGGAATATGGAGCTGGACTACAGGAGGTCTGACTGACAGAAGCACTGAGGGAGAGGAAAAGCACAGAGAGCATCACACATCAGCAAAGAGGAAAAGGGAGCAGCACTATGGGAGAAAAGTCAATCAAAAATGAGGGATCCACTGTTGCTATAGCTCCTTTTAGAGACATTAAAATAAGGATTTTAATTTTTTAAGGATTTTTTAGAGACATTAAAATAAGCCAAGGGATCAGTTTGAGTTTGCAGTGGAAAATGTTCGTCGTTCCTAACAAATGACTCTTCGCTGGGAAGAAATGACACAAGGTTTCAGCTAGGAAGCTGACCCAATAATAAAAGGTGCTGGTGGACTTTCCTTTCACAGCAGAGACACCAACACGATAATCCACCAAGATCTCTCATCCATGCGTCAGAATCCAGGCCTGGGGGAGTTCATGACAGGGCAGTTGTTGGTTGTTTATGCACAGTCCACATTCCCCATGCCAAAGGAATGGCGAGCATCGGAGCAAGCTGCTATAAATAGCACGGCGAGGCCATGGCTCCCCTTCCGCTGTCACCGGGGTTGCTCTGCGTTAGCCCCCCGGGCCGCCCTCCCTCTCCTGGCTGCTGCCAGCCCAGAGCCGAGCCCGGGATCCCCACACGGCCCCTCTGCCCGTGCTGCCGCCCAGACAGAGGCAGCCGCACGGCGGGACCACCTTCGGCCCAAGCCCGACCTGAGCCATCCCGCACACAGCCATCCCAGCTCCCCCGCCCGTTCGGAGGGCCCGGTCCGGCCCCGCCGCCCGGCAGCGCCCCGCACCTACCCAGGGACATGTCGATCTCCTCGGCCCCCGGCTGCGGCCCCGCCGCGGGCTGCGGCCCCGCCGTCTCCATGGGCCCGGAGCGCTGTGCGCTCACTGCGCCTGCCCAGAATGGGCCGGCCCCGCGGCGGCCCCCGCCCGCCCTGGCCCTCGCCCCGGGCCCACCGGACCCCGCCCCGGCTGTCCCGGCCCTTGTGCCCGAATGCCTTTTCCCAGCACCGAGGGGCCTCTGCGCCGCCTGTGGCCAGCGATGCTCCCTGCCCGCGCTCAGTCCTGCCCTGGCTGCCTGCCCTCCGCACCCTCCCCGGCGATCCTTTCCATCAGCACCTCCACTCCATCTCTCTCTGCCTTAAGCACCGTGCCTCAGCCTCTGGGCTGACACTCTTCCGCTTCTCCCACCCGAATTCTCCTCCTCCGGGGTTTATGGCAGCAGCAGATATATCTTAACAACCCGGCGGTCAATTCTGAGCCATGTGAACGATGGAATGATCTTGCTTCGTTCTGAAGCAAGGCCACTATACGAACAGAGATACTCATGGCTCATATTCATGCTTGAAGTCTGTTCTCATATTTGTGAGCGCCTGGAGAAGGAAGCACCCATTTGGGACTGGTCTTGGGGCAGCATCCCGATCACTCACAGAACTCAGATTTCTCAGGGATCTTTCAGTCTCTGTACCATTGGTTATGGCACCGAAGCTATTCTACAGTTTGAATACAAAATGCAAGCTAAACCATCTTCCTCCACTTTAAAACACAGGTGAAGAAATTAAAAAAAAAAAAAAAAAAAAAAAAAAGATAGAAGAACAATTTCTTCTGAAGTGATATGTGGAATAAATAAATAGACTCCACAACTCGATGTAGTTATGAAGTGGGTATGTATGTCAGCGCCCGGCACAAGTGAGATAGTTCTCCAAAAACTTGTGCCCCAAGCCTCAGTCTGGCCCACATCTTTATTCACAAAGGTGTTCCATATGCAGTACATTACACAACTTTTCCATGCATATTCAACCCCTGGCCCCACCTGTCCTCGCCTCTCATACTAAATAGGTCCACGCCCTTCTGGGCATGCGTGGTTTGCTGTGGTGGTCGCGTGGTGGTCTCTGGTGGTCTCTGAGGCTGAAGATTGTGGTCTTCCTCAGGATTGAACTTTTGAACTTTTCTCCTCTGCGCGTGCGTTTTTGGTCCTTTGGTGCTTATCTGAGTACGTCTGTCGGTCTTGATAAGCTTGGAGACAGAGGAGCCCCTTTGTCTGGGTTCTTTGCATCTCCTGGTCTTCTCTGGCATTGTCCTTTATGCAAGAAGCTTTAGAGATTTGCATTTTCCTATGCCCTTTGTACCATGGCAGAGGTTTCTCAAGTAAAAAGTTAAAATTAATTTATTTTGTTAATTCCAGTGAACTCCAAAAATCTCTATTTCACTTCCAAAGTGCTGCCATGCATCAAGTGAGGAGCATGCTTTTCTCTGAAGTTTCCATAAGATAAATGCTGTGAAATAAACTTTCTCACCATGTACGTAATAGGGGTCCCATAAATAGTGAACAGTGTCTACATGTTTTGTGTTTTCAATACAGTGGTTTTTTTCCACCTTGCACTTCAAATGGGAGAGAAATTTCTACAAGCAGATCAATCAGGGCAAGAATTACCTCCTGGTATCTGTACAGCCCTTGGAAAGATCAAGTGCTTCTGAAAACGTTGGTTTAGGGAGTCATTCTTTCATGAAAGAAAATAATAGAACAGTGCTGAGGGAGCAACAAATAACCTTTGCTGTATTTTGCAGTGACGCTGCAGAATGACCATGGAAGAAGATTGGTGTGAGATGTGAGGAACCGGGGTTGATACCTTGTTTGCAATGTTCTGTGGTACACAAGGTGTGCTGGGGGCTCTGCTGTTCTCTGGGGAACCTGGCTCTAACACTGACGTAGTCCAAGAGCTTTCCTCCAAAGTGAATCCTTGAGATTTCTCAGCAATTTAGCCAGAGTATCTAGATAAGTTGTGGCTGCTGGGAAAGGGCTGGAAGTATCTATAGAAGCCCAGCTTCTAGTGATGTACTAGGAGAGGAGGTTTACAGCTGTATTATTTCCTAGCACCTAAGGAGGGTGCTGGAGCAGGGCTCTGGGCAGTGTCCTGCAAAGCAGCAGCTGTCCAGGGACACGAGGGAAGTGTAATGAACAAAGTCCCCGGTGTTCTGGGCGGGGCAGGGCCTTTTTACTTCCCATAGCAACACTGGGACGGCTGCTGGCTCTAGCTGAGTACCGATATTGAAATGTTAATTAGCTAATTGCTGTGTTTGTTTTCTCTAAACTACCTGGAGATAACCTGCCTCCCCCACCCATGCCGACATTCTGGGACTAAAATGCAAATAAAAACCCTTGGGACCATGGGAGCGTTTTTTTATGGGATAAAGACCCCATAAATAAAGAACTAAACACAGTAGAAGGGGCTAGACAAATGCCCTAGCTGAGGAAGAGGGAAATACATCCCCTGATTGACTTTTGTCCTGTTACCATCACCTATAGACTAGAGTAGGCTGTGGGAAGCAAAGATGAAGAGATGGAATTATCTGGTGTTGCCACAAGGAAAGGAGAGGGGACAGCTGTTGTTCTAGATTTCAGCAACAGACTCTGCATGCTTCCTTACCTTTCGGCTACCAGTGTGCCGCAAGGAAAGAAGGGACAGCTGCTGCTCTGGACCTCAGCGACAGACTCTGCATGCCTCTTTCCCTTTCAGCTACCTGGGAAAGCTACAACAGCAGGGGCGAGCTTTGTGTCGGGCCCCCTGCCCAGCTGATCTTTTTAATAAAGAGCTGAACATTAATAAAGGCATTACCCCTGTTCATTTCAGGAAGGACTGCAGCAGGGGTTTGGAGTCTCCATGGGTGAGGCCAGCCGTGAGCTGAATGACCCAAGTTTCCACACAGGGCAGCAGCTGGAGTTGGTCACTCTGTGCGGTCAGTGTCATGAAAGCTTGTAGGAATATAAAAAGGTAAAAGACTTTAGAAAGTGCAAAAAGGCCCCAGAAAGTAGACATAAAGCTGAGAAAGGCTGGGAAATTTCAAAACCTTTTCATGGGAAGCTAGGAAGTTAAGAACCAAGTGAATACACTTATATTTATCATAAGGAACGAGAAAGAACAAGAACTTATTGGTAGTTCGAGATGTGAAAAGTCCTATATATATGCTTTTTGTTATGTGTATTTTAGATAATTAATGCTTGTGAGAAATAGATGTATGAAATATGTTATATTAGTAAGAAATATTCCTGTAAGTTTTTTTAAGCACCCCAGCCGGGATGGGAAGGTTGCTTCACAGTATTTTGGAACCGCAGCTGGCAGCAGGGAGAAAAGGACCTAATTTGCAAATGAATGGACGTGGCCACCTCGGAGATGGGTGCTTCTCCAAGGTGGTCCAAGGAGGAACCGGCCGACGACAAACACGCGATAAGTACCCGAGAGTGAGATAACCAGAACCATCAAGGAGATACATCTGAATACCGAACTCCAGGAACACAATCACGGGTGATCATCACTCTCCGGAAGGGTTCTGTTCAACTTGCCACAGTGAAAGAACTCCACATTAATAGAGGCAGCCCAGAAAAGAAGAAAGGGACTTTGCCTCAGGCAAGAAAAACTGTATAAAAATCGCTCAGACAGAACAGTCGGTGTGAACATAGGGAACCCTACGTTGTAGTAGTCAAACCTGTGTCTCACCCAGCACCAATCCAAGGCACAGCCACTGACCTTTTTTGATAATGGCTTTTCGTTGTTATTCTCTAAATTTATATTTGGACCATTTAATACATTTTCTGTAATTAATAAATTGGAGCATTCATTTATAACACTTTGCAAAGATAGAAAAATTTTCCATCTTAAATAATGAATTATTGTGTATTGTTTGAGGTTCATAGAAGTCCTTTTGTTAAACCCACGTGGGTCCTTTTCTAACTGGTTAGAGTACAATGACTTTACACCTTTTCTTTAATGCTATTGGTTCAAAGAATATGTAGAAAAAGGCTTTGCATGGGCTGCCATCTTGTCTCGGATCTGGATTTGCATGGATGTTGTTATTTCTCTGTGTCTTTTTCTTTTTGCTTGTATGATACAGACAGATAATAAATCCTAAGTCTGCAACCAGTCAGGGTCCCGTCCCATTTGTGAGATCTGGCAGAAAAGCTTTCCTGGCTTTCTGTAAAATCTTGGACACTTGTATCTTCAGAAGCTGTGGAAGCAACAGCTGAGAGATTTCCAGCAGTGTTTCTGTTTGATCACATTTAGTGAAACAAACATTTGACACCAAAGAAGACAAAGGCAGAGCTTAGAAATGGCCACTTCTAAAATATTCAAAAGACATTTTTTCATGGAACTACAACACAGCTTTTGCAGCAAATTCCATTTCACCAGCTGAGAGGTTTAATTAGCTGCTTTCCTTCAAGTGCATAGCATTAAAGACAATAATAAAACATTTCCAAGCCATATTTCTTCATCTGGGAAGTATGAGCTGATATGTGCTCTTATCTCTCAACTGCCAGTCTGTGACCTCTTAACATCTTGGCAAGTGTCCCATTTGCTTAGTATGTCTGAGCACTGCCATCATCTCAGTCCTGAGTATCCTGAGTAATTTCTCACATCAACAGTGGAGGTGACACATGCTGGAGTTGGTGAAAAGGCCTGAAGAGCCACAGCCTCCTCTGAAGCACAATCCCTCTGCACTGGAGAGAACTGCAGGTGTCTGGCAGACAGACTTGACTCTGCATCCTAGAAAAAGAACATCAGGAATGTTACTTTCACAACTAAAAAGTGAGATTAATGAATGAACAATGAAAAAAGAAACTAAGAAAGCGGGGTGGGGGGGGGAAGTGTCACTGTTGAGACAGGACGGGAATGATGAAGACTCCAAGTCAGAAGGCGAGAAGAGAACTGATTTATTTCAAATATACCACTCTTTTTATAGAGGACATAGTGCAGACCAATTTCATTGGTCTTAAAGTAAAAACATCTCATACCATTGGTGCGCTGTGAATGACGCATGGTGGAAGAACATATCTATAAACAAAGTGAACAGCAAGAGAGATAATGAATTATTTACATTACTTTAGAACTCTTTTCCAGGTCCAACCTGGTAGAAGTCTCTCCTTTTCTCTCTGACTGAACTGAGAATATCTATAGGGAAGTATTTATGTTGTGCTTACTTCTAGAAGTGTTTTGTGTTGACTCACTGATACTGTGGCAACAAACCATCAAGCTGAGCCCTCAAAGAGCACTGGGGCACCTCTGCCAAGGGCACCAGGTATTCCTTTCCCTTGTTAGGCACAGGCAGGACCAACTTGTTCCAAAAGAGCAAATGTTACTTTGGGGCACTGGGCCTTTCAATGTATCAGATGCTCTTCTTGTCATATAACAAAACCTCAAGGAACCCTAGAAGGTTTTTAGTTAAAACTAAATTAAAAAAAAAAAAAACTCAGTGGGAGAAAGGAACACATGCCAGGAGTCAAACACTTGTATTATCTGAAATGTATTCTTGATCTCTAAGTAGATTTAGTGACTCTTATGCATGTTAAATTAATTGTCATTATTTATTGTAACAAATCTTGCGCTGTTATCTCAAAATTAACACTGGTCACTTTGTCTTTTATTCCCAGGGGTACTTCATGTCACAGTTATTTAATACAAAATTGCAAAATATATGACTGTTCACTTTCAGTGAAATGGACCCAAAACTGCATTACTCAATTGCTAATAAATGTTTACGTTTTTTTCTTAGGAACTAAGCCTGTGTGGCTGTAGGAATATGTGTCAAGGCAAGGCTTGGAATCTGCATGCACACATTTTTTATCTGAGGGTGTGGAAGCTTTCCAGCCTCTCCCAGAATTGCTCAAAGCATGAACAATCACTTTGGGCCAAAATTCTGATCACTTTTGTGACACTGTATTTTGCCCACAAGGGGCATGTTTAGGCCTTTATTGATGACAACCCCATGACCATCACTCTCAGCTCTTCACAAGGAACACTGGTAGCAACACAGCTACAATAGCTTGCTCCAAAATTGGTGAAGCAACACTAGAAAGAGCTTATGTTTTATTGTTAGATGCTGAACATGGCCTTTCAACCATAAGTTTCCACTTGAAAATCATCTTCTTGAGAAGACGGAATATTGTTTTTGGTCCCGGCTAGGCTCAGTTGGTCCGGCTGCCTTGGTGTTCTAGGGTGAGAAGGGTATCTGCACACCCTCCTGCCCAAGCACCTTTGGCAGAGCTCCCAGGCACAGGCTAGCCCCAGCAAGCTGTTGTAGTGATATGCAGCTCTTAAGCAGTGTTCAGCTCTTTTAGAAGTGATTTCAGCTCTTAGGCTTGCTGGGGTGCCTCGGGCAGACGCAGGGAGAGAGAGACGGGGAGCGCTGTGTGAGGTTCCACCGGAGGGTCTTTATTTCATCTTCCGTGAAGGGTTCAGGGACAGCTTACTTCCAACGAGCTAGGGAAACTGAGGGGTTTTTATAGGGTACAGGGGTTTTGAGAAATGGTCCAATGGTGTGGGTCAGGGTACAAATTGACCTGTTGTCTTACAGGAAGATAACAGAGGGTCTGAGGCGTGGGAAAAGGGGTTCTTTTGCTAGTCAGCATGACTATGCATTTTCTCTGTCCTTAGGCAGCTAATCTCCAGAGGGGCCTAGCAGGCCTATCTGCTGCAACAACTCCACTTTCTGTATTTAATAAAAAGGCATTCCCAATGGTTCTTTTAAAACAATGGACAAGGCATGAGAACATAAGTAATACAATGACAATTACAATGAAAATCAAAATAATTCCCTTAACCAGGGATGCAATCCATCCAGTTAACCCCCATTTACCAAAAAGGTCATTGACCCAGTCTGGGTTCTTTTCTATTTTCACATCCTTCACAAGTTCTTTCATTTTTTGGATGTTTGCATGGATGGATTCTGAGCGTGACGAGAGATTGAAGCAGCACATCCCTTCGAAGTCCTGGCATCCGTGTCCATGGGCGAGCAGCAAGAAGTCAATCGCTGCGCGGTTCTGGAGAGATGCATGTCTTGTGGTTTCCTCATCCTTTAAAAGATCACTCAGGGCGGCAGATGTAGCGTTGCCTTGCTTACTAAGCCAGCAGCCTAGGTGATTTATTTCACCAAGGGCCTTAGCTGCAGCTACTCATGGTAAGAATAGGGAGACAGCGATTCTTTTTGGTTTATTCCAATTGTATAATCTGGGATCACAATTTTCATCAAATTCCGTATAGGATCTTTTGTGGCGATTTTCCTCCCTTTCTTTTTTCCAATTATGCAACAAGGTAATATTTGGTGTGAGGGTAGAAAGTTTCCCAAGGCTACAGGGACCTCCCTGAAGGTGTGAGGGGATCCCAGCCCATACTCGGTCACCACAGATGAGAAACATTCCTTTGGGTAGTACTTTGGGATGGAGAGAGGACACAGATAACACTCGAGTGGTGTAATTGCACCAATCAGGATAGTTATAGGCTTTGTTAATAGGTGATATATCTTTTCTGTATGTGTTTTTTGGCTGGTTAATTCCTGGGCCATTATTTTTTGGGCGTTTATAGTAAAATTTGACGCAGTATGTTGCTTTGGTGGACCCCAGCAAGTCCAATTCTTGGGGTTCATCTAGGGCATTAGGTAACATTTTTGTCCACTCATCCCAAGTATCTACCGGGTTGGGTCTCTTACCTGTGGTGCGGAGGAGCTCTGAGTTATAGACAGGCCAGTCATCTGCTACGAAAGGAATTCCTACTAGGCATGTGGAAAGTGGGTTATCAACGCTGCCCATGGATAAGCACAGGTTATCCTGATTCAATGTTTTTGCTAAGGTTACCCAAACATTATGGCTAGGCTGTGGGCTAATCCAGCTGCAGGCATATGGTATGGTGAAGAGCATCCAAGCAGAGGTGAAGAAAGCACCAGTTTTCATCTCTGGACAGGGATAAGACTTCTGATAGGGAATATAAGCAAAATTTGTTATCTTTTATGATGGGAGGAGGGGGTTAGGGTTTTTTCCTTCATTCCTTTTCTCTGTTCCTTCCCCCCCTTTTTTTTTTTTTTTTTTTTTTTTTTTTTTTTTTTTTTTTTTTTTTTGTAATATAAGCAAGGGATGGGTAAGCAGGTGTGAGGTTAAGGGTTTTTAGTAAGAGTTGGGAAAGGGAATTATAGGGGTTTTTAGGGGAAAAATTTTTTAAAACAGATAATAACATGTAATTTAGAGAACAATTTTGTGTTCAAGCTATGTCTGGCTTATAGCTTGATTAATGCAGCAGAATGTTATTCATCTTTTCTGTTTCTTCTGCTGTCGTGTGATGTGTCGGTTTTTTCTCAGGTATGTGGTTATTCTGCGACGTCTTCGTCTCCAGGCAGAACTTGTCTGGTTTTGAGGCGGTCCTGTATCCGGTTCAGAGGAACTCTTGTCCGTGTCTGACTGAGTAGTGTTTGTAGTGCCTAGGTATGGTTTTATGTGTTTTCCTGGGTACCACCTTGGGCCTGATGGCAGTGAAACACACGCATATCCTCTACCCCAAGTAATTAACTGGAAAGGCCCTGAGATTTGATGAGTCTCTGGGTCCTTCACTAGCACCGGTGGTTTCTCAGCGAGCTTTGCTTGGGTGGTATTTGCAAAGTGGCGAAGCACTGGAGGATCAGGTTCTGATGTTGTGCCATTTAGGAAGTTGATGACATAGAGAGCTTTGCAGAGTCTTTCAACTGGAGATATGATTTTTGTTTCACTTCGCTGCTGGTTGAGGACTCTTTTGAGGGTTTGATGTGTCCTCTCTATGATGGATTGTCCTGTGGGATTTGCAGGTATGCCTTTCTTGTGTTCTATTCCCCACTCACTGAAGAAGTCCTTTAACTTACGAGAGGCATAAGCAGGTCCATTATCTGTTTTGATCTGTTTTGGTACTCCCAGGGTAGCAAAGGCAAGGAGGAAATGCTTTATGGCGTGCTGTGCAGTTTCTCCTGGATGAGATGATGCAAACACTGCTCCAGAAAATGTGTCAACTGACACGTGTACATACTTTGACCTTCCAAAAGGTGGGAAGTGAGTGACATCTGTTTGCCACAGCTGGCAGCTGTTGAGTCCTCGGGGGTTGACTCCTGTTCCCACAGATGGTATCTGGTAGCTTTGGCAGTTTGGGCAGGTGGCAACAATAGCTTTGGCCTGATCTTTTGAGAGCTTAAACATTCTGATCAGGGCAGGCACATTTTGGTGATAGAATGCATGTGACAACTTTGCCTGGGCAAAGATGTCTGGGATGTTGGCAGTCCCTATTGCCATGGCCAATGCATCTGCTTTCCTGTTCCCTTCTGCAATGAAACCTGGGAGGTCAGTGTGTGACCTCACATGCATTACATAGTAAGGTTGTTTTCTGTGGGAGATTAAGCGTATTAATGCAGAAATCAATTGGTGTAACTTTGGATTGGGAACATCTTTTAGAAGGGCTTGTTCTGCCCTCATAGCTATACCTGCTACATATGAGGAATCTGTAATGAGATTAAAAGGTTCATCTTTGAATTTCTCAAAGGCTCTGACAACGGCTGCTAACTCTGCAATCTGTGGAGACCCTTCCACAATTTGGACATCAGATTCCCATTTTTGGGTCTTAGGGTCTTTCCATGTCATTACAGACTTGTGGGATGACCCTGAGCCGTCTGTAAAGACTGTTAGAGCTTTGAGAGGTGTTCTACTTTGTACTAATTTTGGGGTCAGATTAAAGGTTATATTAAAAAGCTTATGTTTTGGGATATGGGTAGAAATTTGGCCTGTATAGCTATCTAGGGCATACTGGAGATTTTCATTATTCTGAAGCAAATGCTCCAGGTCTCCACTGGTTAGTGGCAAGTGTATGCATGTGAACTCACACCCTGCGAGAGAACGGAGGCGAGTTCTGGCCTTTTTTATTAAATGTGCCATAATTTCTTGGAAGGTGGTAATTGTCTTTGTAAGTTGGTTATTTGTAAAGATCCACTCAAGTATCAACAAAGGGTCTCGAAGCTGAGTATCCCACTGGAAAATCAGTCCATGGAACCGGGGTGCTTTTCCCAGGATGACGAACTGGAAAGGCAGGCTGGGCTCGAAGCGATGGGCTTGGTGTGAAGATAGGGCTTCTTGTACTTTGGTGATGGCATCTCGGGCTTCTGCTGTCAGAGTGCGTGGAGAGTCCAGGTCTCTGCTGCCACGGAGAAGGTTGAACAGTGGAGCGAGGTCCTCTGTTGTAATTCCTAGCAAAGGACGTACCCAATTGATAGATCCACACAGGCTATGTAAGTCTCTCAGAGTTTTTGGGTCGTCTCGGATGACGAGCTGCTGGGGTACGATGGTCCTCTCCCGGATCAGGAATCCAAGATAAGTCCATGGGTTGGTGTACTGTATTTTGTCCTCCCGGATCTCGAACCCTGCTCTTTCGATGGTTTCAATAGTTTTTGTAACTGCTTTGTCCAGGTAGGCTTTGTCTGATGCACAAATCAAGATATCGTCCATATAGTGGTAAATAATTGCCTCTGGAAATAGGCTCCGAACGGGAGACAAAACACGAGAAACATACCATTGGCATATAGTAGGCGAGACCTTGAGACCTTGGGGAAGAAAAAGCCAATGATACCTTTTGAGTGGAGCCTCTCTGTTAAGAGAGGGGACTGAAAAAGCAAACCGTGGAGCGTCCTGGGGGTGCAGTGGGATGCTAAAGAAACAGTCCTTAATATCTATGATGGCAAGTGACCAGTCTCGAGGCAACATTGATGGTGAAGGCAGTCCAGGCTGAAGAGGGCCCATGTCCTCAATTACCTCATTGATTTTACGCAGGTCCTGGAGGAGCCTCCACCTGTCCGTTCCAGGCTTTCGCAGTACAAAGACGGGGGTGTTCCAAGGGCTGGTGGTCTTGACGATGTGACCTTTGGCAAGCTGCTCCTCTACGAGGGCTTGTAGTGCGCGTAGTTTTACCTTAGGCAGGGGCCACTGTTCTTTCCAGATCGGGGTCTGGCATTTCCAGGTGATCTGAGGGGTGTCTGGTAGTACGCGCTCCTCAGTGGCCCCAATTAGAAATCCCGACTGGGAATTTGTAGAGAGGCTCCCCATTGGGATAGAACATCCCTTCCCCAAAGGGTGACGGGGGCCCTTACCACAAATGGACGGACAGTAGCCAGCTTGCCTTCAGGTCCTTCGACGAGGATGTTGTGCTTGCTTCGCATGGAAGCTGTGGCACCACCAATCCCTGAAATCATACCTAGTACGGGTTCCAGTTCCCAGTTTGCTGGCCATTCTGAACGTGCCACAAGACTTACGTCAGCGCCCGAGTCCAGGAGACCTAGTCGGTGGGTCTTCTCCCCTTTGCAGGACAGGCCGCACTCGATGGTAGGCCTATTAGGTCCCAAAACCTGTGCCCACATTGCTATAGGGTTGAGGGGAAGCTGTTCCTTGTGATTTCTGGGGAGTAAAAAGGCTTGTGCAATTGGAGTTCCCTTTAAAAGAAAATATGGTAAGTCTGTGCAGCACAGCTGAACCAATATTTCTTGACCCGGGTACACTGTTTGTACTGCTGGAAAAACAAAAATTTCATTTGGGCAATTAACAGTATCACCTATAATTAAGATGTCAAAAGGACCTCCTTTTGGCCCATATTTGCCGGTTGGGACACGATAAACATCCCTCTTTTTTAAGTCAATGGATAAAGCAGTTACCAGCTGACGTCGGGTTCCCGTCTGTATTGCTCTGTATGCTGGATCTCCTTCGTGTGAGGTGGCTTCTCTTGGAATGATGCATGGTTGGGTCTGCATGGCTTTTGATTTGTTGTCTTGGCGTGGAGCCCGACCACGCTCCGCTGGTAGTTTCCCGAACGTTGCTGAAAGCGTGGCCGGTTTTGGTGTTTCTGGTAGGTATTACGGGGAATTGGGATAGGTGACCTTTCTGGACAGTCTTTTATAAAATGTCCAAAGTTACCACAGTGGAAGCAGCGGGTCTGGTCTTTGGAAGTCACTACTGCAAATGCACCAGAAACTCCTTCTGCAATGCCCTTAGCAACTGCTTGTGCTACTGTATTTTCAGTGGAAAGGTGTCGGGTACAACTTTCCACCATTTGTTCTATGGTAGGTTCTGTGTCCAAAGGTAAGGCTCTCAGAATGTTTTTACATTGCTCATTAGCATTGCTCATGGCAAGTTTGCATAACAGTTCTTTTCTTGCCTCTGTGCTCTCTATTTGTTTATCCAGAGCATCTTTAATTCTGTCCACAAATTTAATAAAGCTTTCATCTATTCCTTGTTTAATATTAGAGAAGTGTTGGGTAGGGATAGAGTCATCTGGGGTGAGAAGTAGGGAGGTTTTTGCTGCGATAGCCAGGTCTTGTATTACTGCCTCAGACAAAGTTTTAGCTTACTCTGAAGGTTTCTGCAAATTGCCTTCTCCAGCCAGCTGTTCAACTGAGAAATCTTGCCTATTAGGATCTCTTGCATATGTGTCTGATAATGTTTTTAATTGTTTTTTCCAATGCCTTTCCCATAACATGTATTCTGCTGGGGATAGGAGGCAATGAGCAATATTTTTAACATCATGTGGTATTAAGACGTGTGATGAAAAGATTGCCTCCAGAAAATTTTTAAAAATATGTGAGTTTCTGCCATGTTCTTTGGCTACTTTTCGAAGTTCAATGAGCTCTTTGTTTGTATTGGGTTCCCACGTAATCTTAGTGGAGGAACCCCCTCTTTTTCCCTTAGAATAAGTTACAGGGAAGGCAGAAATTCTTTGTGCCAACTCCCAATCCCCTGCCCGGGTGGCTTCCATCTTAATTGAAGCCCATGGATCCAAATCATCTGTGTCAGAACTGTACTCACTATCACTACTATCCTCAGATGAGGAGTGTTTTTTCTGGCGTTTTGGAATGGCATTTTGCAAGGGTGTGGGGTGCTGGGAAGAAGACTGCAAGGCGTGGCTATCGACAGCACAGCTGGGGCAGGTTTGAAAGGCATGTAATAGCGTTATGCCACTATGGGGTGTCACTGGAGTACCGTGGGAATTTTGTGGCTGTAGGGTCTGGAGCGAAGGGACCGGCGGGGGGGTGGGGTGGGTAACAGCAGGAACAGATACAGTTGCATTCGGAGATATCGTGGGTGCGGGGTGTTGACCACACTTGAGACAAGAGACCTCCGGAGGCTTAGCAGGCACACAGGAAGGGTTTGGTAGCCGCGCGAGGGAGGGGGAAGGCGGGGGACGCGCGGGCTGGGTGGGCGGGGACCGCGCGGGGGAGGGGGAGAAGGGGGACCGCGCGGGCTGGGTGGGCGGGGACCGCGCGGGGGAGGGGGACGGGGGGGCTTGTGGAGGAGGCGGGCGGGTGCTGGGGGCCGCGGTAATCCCGGGGGGGCAGGGCAGGAGCGGAGCAGAAACGGCAGGGGTGAGCTGGGGCCCGCCCTCCCTGGAGTCCGGGTTTGTAGATAAGGTATTAGCACTTGAAAGGGAACAAGCTGGTGGGAGAGATAAGGCTGGAACTGCTTCTGCCGCAGAACCCGTCCTATTTCTTTTTTCTACCGCTTTGGTAATTTTGTGAAAAATAGGTAAGAATCGTGTAACAGAGAAATCCCCATTAATTTGGGAAGTATATATTTGTATGCCCACAGAGTCCCAAAAAGAATCTAAGGTTATGGAGTGTGTATTAGTATCAGGAAACTGTGAAATTATCCATTTTATAAACTTTTTTAAGTTAGGTTTCAAAAGTTTAGGGTTAGAGAAAGAAGAATTATTAAGGGAAAGAATTTCTAAGAGTTTTAAATATACGTCTCTCTCGTTCTGGGGTTGTTTTAATTTACTATTTTTTGATCCCATAATATTATTATTCCCTTTCCCCTCCCAGCAGTAAAAAGAGAAAAAAAACAAAAGAAAAAGAAAAAGGGACCCAAATGTAAAAGCGCGCGAAAAAAGGCTGTAATATACTTACTCCTCAGCCAAATGTGGGTCGGAAGCTGCTGGAGGGTGGTCTGCCACTGTCTGATTCCTCAGGGCTGGACAAAGAGGGTCATTCAGACACCTTCTGCAGAAAATTTCTTCTATAACGGAGAAGTTATCTTCAGAAGGATTCTGGCCGGACCCAAGGCAGTTACTCTTCGCGAAGAAGGCTGCTCTGGTGGGTTTTATCTTCCCGGTTGGGCGCCAGATTATTGTTTTTGGTCCCGGCTAGGCTCAGTTGGTCCGGCTGCCTTGGTGTTCTAGGGTGAGAAGGGTATCTGCACACCCTCCTGCCCAAGCACCTTTGGCAGAGCTCCCAGGCACAGGCTAGCCCCAGCAAGCTGTTGTAGTGATATGCAGCTCTTAAGCAGTGTTCAGCTCTTTTAGAAGTGATTTCAGCTCTTAGGCTTGCTGGGGTGCCTCGGGCAGACGCAGGGAGAGAGAGACGGGGAGCGCTGTGTGAGGTTCCACCGGAGGGTCTTTATTTCATCTTCCGTGAAGGGTTCAGGGACAGCTTACTTCCAACGAGCTAGGGAAACTGAGGGGTTTTTATAGGGTACAGGGGTTTTGAGAAATGGTCCAATGGTGTGGGTCAGGGTACAAATTGACCTGTTGTCTTACAGGAAGATAACAGAGGGTCTGAGGCGTGGGAAAAGGGGTTCTTTTGCTAGTCAGCATGACTATGCATTTTCTCTGTCCTTAGGCAGCTAATCTCCAGAGGGGCCTAGCAGGCCTATCTGCTGCAACAATGGAACAAAACACTTCTTTAGGCTCTTTAAAGAAAATTCTAGTTACACCAATATTTCTTTATTTTAGCCATTCCCAGAATGAACTACATTGATTATGAGAATTCATTTTTTATGCAGAATGTATGCACTTGTTCTGGTTTGAAAAGCAAAACCAGTGAGAGACTTCAAGTAAGAAATACAATTTATTAGGAAAAGAAAAAAACTAAATACATGCAATAATACAAAAGGAAAGAAAACAACCACTGACAGAGTCAGAATACAACCTGACATTCTGGTGGTGGTGGGAGTCCAGACTGGAATGGCTTCAGTCTTCCTAAAGGGACAGATGTGGTTCTGTCAGATCTTGTAGAAGGGTGTAATCTTCCTCTGACGGTGCAGTGGAGAAACCCCAGCTATTCCCAGTGGGAAGCTGCCCAGATTATATTCAGTCAGGAAATGCTTGTCTCCTCCCTCTGGGCAGAGCATCCCACGATGGGATGATGTAATTTCAACAGTCATGCAGTGACATTGAATGAGCCATTAACAACAGATATCTTACGGGGCGGGGGGGGGGGGGGGAAGATAAGAAGATATAAGGAGGAGGTGGAAAAGATAAGAAGAAACTGCTCACAGATGCACAGATGGGAAATGAATAACATCTTGCATTTCAACCTGGGACAGCACTGTATGCCATAAAAAGTCTGAGGTACACAAAACACTCAGCTCTGCTCAGGGAAAACAAGATCAACCATGGACAATGACAAAATCCTTGCCCTGCTTCTTAAAAATTTAGCAGATACAGCCTGCATAGAGCAAAACTGAGTTTTTTAGAGAGGGGTTGTTGGCTTTTTGTAGCAGCCTGAATTGCTAGTAAAGTCCAAGGTAAGGAAGCAGAAAGGGCCTTTGCGTGGTATCCACAGATGTTTTATTCAGCTGTGCAGTGAGATGTTCAGGTCCCTGGCACACACACACATGGAGAGTCCAGCTTACTCACTCCCCAGGGGCCTGGGTGACAAGTACGGACAGGAGATCGTGCTCCTTTAAAATGCCTTTATTAAAAGTGAACAGCTCAGGTGGGGGCCCCATGTGTTGCACACACACCACCACTGCTGCTGCTTCTCCGAGTGACATGGAGAAGGAGGAGTGCAGTTTTGTCTGCTTTGCATGCAGGCAGAGCCGGGGATTCTGTCTTCATGGGATCGGAAGGGTACTCCAAAGTCCAGGCTGTAGTTTGGAGTCCTTACTCTAGCCGACATCTCTGTAGGTTGGAGCGAGAGCTTAAAAATGTCCTAGTGGACACTAGAACTAATTGCTCACCCTTTGCAGTCACTTGAATTCTTCAGTTCCATGGTGGCTCGTCGTTTTAGGGGTTTTTCCATGCTGGATTTGGTGTGTTTCAGTATTTGCATATTACTGTTGATGTCACTTCCTCCTCAGAGTCCCGTGTGCCATTTTCTAGGAAGCATAAGTGGTGAAACCCGACCCGACAGGGAGGGAGTTCTAACAGGTAATTAACAGGGGATGAACAACAGGTAGTTAACAGGGGATGGACAGCAGGTAATTAATCAACAAGTTAGCATTAGGCCATTAGATAACACTCTATAACTTTTAAGAAATAAGCAATTTCTTATTCATAACACGGGGGTCACCCTGGTCTCGGGGCAGTACAAAGATTAGAATCAATCAGGGAATAGGGAGGGAGTGGCTCAGGGACATAGGAACAGGGGAAGGAACTAAAGGGGTTTTAACAGCTTTGAGGGAAGCTTCTTGTGTCTCCTTAACTTAGGGGATGCCCCCCAGGGTCCTCACAGCTTTTATCCCCCTCTCTCTTTGTTTGTGTATTAAAATTGTCATCTCAGCCTGGCACACACAAAACCACTGCTTCAACACCCATAAAGTGTATCTCTGGACTATGCAGAGTTTCCCACAGTCATCCCATTAAAAAAGCCCATGAACAGGATGACAGGGAGCTGGAAGCTTCAATGCAATCTGTAACCAGCCAAGCAACATTCCAGTAAATGGAGATCCACCGGTACACCACCCTTGGCTGTGCTGCTTGTTGTCATGTAGGAGTAGTTTCAGTTTATGCTGCTTTTAGTGATCTCTCATTGTTAAAATAAACATTCACTGAAAGGGCTACAATTCTAATCTCTCCCAGAAACAAGCAAAACAAGTAAGCTACTGCACAGCAAACAAGTTATTCAGAATGGAATAAAAGGACAAATCTGGCTTGAAATCACACCAAAATGCTCAAAGGACAAAGGCCTATGCAGCACTACAAGAAGATATTTCCACTGCATGTAACTGGAATAGGTGGGGATTGAAATGGTCAAAAAAGCTTAGGTTCATGGTCAGGTTCAAGGGGTAGTGCTTGGGGGAGTTGGAGCTTTGTTAGCAGGGGGGTTTGGCGAGACAAAGGTTAGGATTTTAGGTTGAAAAATAGAAGTTAGACCCTTCTTACCTGCCGAGGGAAGGTTTAACCAACAGGAACTGCTAATTCCCGCATCTGAGCATAAAACCTCAGCCCCCTTACTTTCAAAGGATAGCAGTAATCCAATGGTCTTGGGAGCCATCCACCTTGGTGCAAATCCAAGTGAAAGTAATGGACCTCCCACTAGTCCTAAACACACTTACACTTCTAACCTTAGTCACCCTATCCACCCCAATCCTCTTCCCACTCCTGTCAGACAACCTCATAAACACCCCAACCACTATCATAAACACAGTAAAAGCCTCTTTCCTAATCAGCACCATCCCCATAATAATTCACATCCACTCAGGTACAGAGAGCCTAACCTCCCTCTGAGAATGAAAATTCATCATAAACTTCAAAATCCCAATCAGCCTAAAAATAGACTTCTACTTCCTCACCTTCTTCCCAATCGCCCTATTCGTATTATGATCCATCCTACAATTCGCAACATGATACATAGCCTCAGACCCGTACATTACAAAATTCTTTACGTATCTCCTACTCTTCCTAATAGCTATACTCATCCTAATCATCGCCAACAACCTATTTGTCCTGTTCATTGGCTGGGAAGGGGTGGGAATCATATCCTTCCTTCTAATCAGCTGATGGCACAGCCGAGCAGAAGCCAGCACTGCTGCCCTCCAAGCCGTAACATATAACCGAATTGGAGACATCGGACTTATCCTATCCATAGCATGACTAGCCTCTACGATAAACACATGAGAAATTAGCCAACTCCCTTCACCCTCCCAAACCCCCACACTACCCCTGCTAGGTCTTATTCTAGCCGCAGCCAGCAAATCCGCACAATTTGGCCTACACCCATGACTACCCGCTGCTATAGAAGGACCCACCCCCGTATCAGCCCTTCTCCACTCCAGCACAATAGTAGTAGCCGGAATTTTCCTACTAATCCGAACCCACCCCCTATTCCACAACAACCAAACCGCCCTCACACTATGCCTATGCCTTGGGGCCACATCAACCCTATTCGCAGCCACATGCGCCCTCACCCAAAACGATATTAAAAAAATTATCGCCTTCTCAACCTCAAGTCAGCTAGGCCTAATAATAGTCACTATTGGACTAAACCTCCCAGAATTAGCCTTCCTCCACATCTCAACCCACGCCTTCTTCAAAGCCATGCTGTTCCTATGTTCTGGCTCCATCATCCACAACCTAAATGGTGAGCAAGACATTCGAAAAATAGGAGGCCTGCAAAAAATACTACCAACAACCACCTCCTGCCTCACTATCAGAAACCTCGCCTTAATAGGAATACCATTCCTAGCAGGATTTTACTCAAAAGACCAGATCATCGAAAACCTGAACACATCCTACCTAAATGCTTGAGCCCTCATTCTAACCCTCCTAGCTACATCATTCACCGCAGTATACACAATCCGCATAACTATACTAGTTCAAGCCGGCTTTGTCCGAATCCCCCCTCTCACCCCAATAAACGAAAACAACCCAGCAATTATCTCTCCCATCACTCGCCTAGCATTAGGAGGCATCACAGCAGGATTCCTAATCACCTCATTCATTACCCCAACAAAAACACCTCCAACAACCATACCACTATCCATCAAAATCACAGCTTTAGTAGTGACAACCCTAGGGATCGCCCTAGCCCTAGAAATCTCAAAAATAACCCAAGCCCACATTATACCAAAACAAACAGCCCTACATAACTTCTCCACATCCCTAGGATACTACAACCCTCTAATCCACCACCTTAGCATAACCTCCTCCCTAAAATGGAGCGAAAACATTACCTCCCACCTAATCGACCTATCCTGATTCAAAACACTAGGACCAGAAGGGCTAGCCAGCCTACAAATAACAGCAGCCAAAACCGCCACAACCCTGCACTCTGGACAAATCAAAGCCTACCTAGGATCATTCGCCCTATCCATCATCATCATCCTCATCTCCACATACAGACATAACCTAATGGCCCCAAATCTTTGAAAAAACCATGAACTACTCAAAATCATCAACAACGCCCTAATCGACCTCCCCACACCATCAAACATTTCAACATGATGGAACTTCGGGTCCCTACTAGGCGTCTGCTTAATCACTCAAATCATCACAGGCCTCCTACTAGCCATACACTACACGGCAGACACCTCTCTAGCTTTCGCTTCAGTCGCCCACATATGCCGAGACGTACAATTTGGCTGACTCATCCGCAACCTCCATGCAAATGGAGCCTCACTTTTCTGCATCTACCTCCACATCAGCCGAGGAATCTACTAGGCTCATACCTCAACAAAGAAACCTGAAACATCAGAGTCATCCTCCTACTCGCCCTCATAGCAACCGCCTTCGTAGGGTACGTCCTACCATGAGGCCAAATATCATTCTGAGGGGCTACAGTCATCACTAACCTCTTCTCAGCAATCCCCTACATCGGCCAAACACTAGTAGAGTGGGTCTGGGGGGGATTCTCCATAGACAACCTAACCCTCACCCGATTCTTTGCCCTTCACTTCCTCCTAACTTTTGTCATCGCAGGCCTCACCATAGTCCACCTAACATTCCTGTATGAAACAGGCTCAAACAACCCACTAGGTATCCCACCAGACTGCGACAAAATCCCATTCCATCCATATTACACTACAAAAGACATCCTAGGATTTGCACTAATACTGCTTCTACTAGTTTCCCTGGCCCTATTTTCCCCCAACACACTAGGAGATCCAGAAAACTTCACGCCCGCCAATCCACTAACCACACCCCCCCACATTAAACCCGAATGATACTTTCTTTTTGCCTACGCTATCTTACGTTCCATTCCAAAAAAACTGGGAGGAGTTTTAGCCCTGGCCGCCTCAATTCTAGTCCTATTTCTCCTACCACTACTGCACACATCCAAACTATGATCAATGACCTTCCGCCCTATTTCACAAGTCCTATTTTGAACCTTAGTCGCCAACGTTCTAGTCCTAACCTGAGTCGGCAGCCAGCCAGTAGAACACCCATTCATCATCATCGTCCAACTAGCCTCAGCCTCCTACTTCACGATCATTCTAGTCCTATTCCCCCTCGCAGCCGCACTAGAAAATAAAATGTTAAAACTATAACCAACTCTAATAGTTTATAAAAACATTGGTCTTGTAAACCAAAGATTGAAGACTACACCTCTTCTTAGAGTTCCCCATCATATCAGAAAGGAAGGATTCAAACCTCCATCACCAACTCCCAAAGCTGGCACTTTCGATTAAACTACCTTCTGACCCCCCTAAACAGCCCGAATCGCCCTCCGAGATAACCCCGCACAAGTTCCAACACCACAAACAAAGTCAGCAATAACCCCCACCCCCCAACCATAAGCAACCCAGCCCCTTCCGAATAAAGAACAGCCACCCCACTAAGGTCCAACCAAACCGACAACAGCCCCACACCACTCACCGTACCCCCATTCACCAATAACCCAAACACACCACTAGCAACAAGCCCCACCATAACAACCAGACCCATCCCAAACCCATAACCAACAACCCCCCAATCTGCTCAAGCTTCAGGATATGGATCCGCTGCCAACGACACCGAATAAACAAACACTACCAACATCCCCCCTAGATAAACCATCACCAATACCCAAGACACAAAGGACACCCCCAAACTTACCAACCAACCACACCCAGCAACAGCAGCCACAACCAACCCTATCATCCCATAGTAAGGAGAAGGGTTGGAGGCCACTGCTAACCCCCCTAAAACGAAACACAGTCCTAAAAATAAAATTAATTCTATCATACGTTCCTACTCGGCCTCTATCCGAGAACCGCAGCCTGAAAAACTGCTGTTATAAACTATTAACTACAGAAACACATAGATTCGCCCCCCCCTTCCCCCCCCTGCATGTTTTTCTCATGCTTCTTAGGGTATGTACAAAATGCATCACACTCTTTGCCCCATCAGGCATATACTGAAATGTAGGACACCCCAAATCATACGCTATAGCACTCCACCAAAAGCCCAAACATTATCTCCAAAACTGATGATTTTCAGACAGTTTACCCTCCAGGCACATTCTTGTTTCAGGTACCATACAGCCCAAGTGATCCTACCTCCCTCCCGGTCACAAGCGTTACCCATAAGACTAGCGACTTTTCTACTATACACACTTACCAACCTAGTGAACGAGGAATGTCCCTGTACACCTTTGCATTCTCCTAGTCTACTGAATTCGCCCACCTCCTAGGTAATATTCCAGTCCAACAGCCTTCAAGCACTCCCAAGCCAGAGGGCAAGGTTATTTATTGATCACGCTTCTCACGAGGCCATAGCTACTCAATGCTAGGGGTATCATCGGTTCTTGGCCGGCGACACATACTTTCCCCCTAAACCCCGAACACTACTTGCTCTTTTGTGTGAGTGGCTGTAACTTCAGGACCATAACTTGCTTCAATCCGTCTCTCTTGCTCTTCACAGATACAAGTGGTCGGTTGAATACTCCTCCCTGATTTCGTTATCGCGGCATACCGACCTCCTACACTTGTTTTTTTTTTTGGCGTCTCTTCAATAAGCCCCTCAAGTGCACCGCAGGTGTTATCTTCCTCTTGACATGTCCATCACATGACCGTCTTACATATGAATCCCCTACCACCCAGAATGTCATGGTTAATGGATAAGGTTGTCGCAAACTTGACACTGATGCACTTTGACCCCATTCATGGAGTGCGCGCTATAACCCTCTCGGGTAGCAGATAGTTTAATGGTTCCCGAACATGCTTGTTATTTTACCACTTTCTAGGAACTTACGTTCAAACCCTGTTTTACGCATCTTTTTTTTTATCTTGACCTTTTTTTTATCACTTTTGTTTAAAAAACAACCGCACTTTTCCTACATTATCCAAACCATTTACAATTCATTCTTTTTCAATTTATCATCCTCTATAATTTCATTATATTACAAACTAAAAATTTTATCATCATCATCAAAAAACTAACCCAAAAAAATTACAAAAATTGCACTCAAACCAACCACCATTTACTAAAAGCGCCCGCGCCACAAAGAATTTACCCCCTCTATGCCTACCTCCACCACTCACAAAAATCAAACAAAAACACAACACAATCAAACAACCAAACAACACAAAACCCATTGTCTTTGTAGCTTACAAAAAGCATGACACTGAAGATGTCAAGACGGCTGCCACACAAGCACCCAAAGACAAAAGACTTAGTCCTAACCTTACTGTTAGTTTTTGCTAGGTTTATACATGCAAGTATCCGCGTTCCAGTGTAGAAGCCCTGGACACCCCATTAAGGGTAGATAGGAGCGGGTATCAGGCTCACCCCACCGTAGCCCAAGACGCCTTGCAATTGCCACGGGTATTCAGCAGTATTCAATATTAAGTAATGAGTGTAAACTTGACTTAGCCATAGCAAATCCAGGGTTGGTAAATCCTGTGCCAGCCACCGCAGTCATACAGGAGACCCAAATTAACTTTATAACGGCGTAAAGAGTGGTCACATGTTATCCAAGTAACTAAGATTAAAAAGCAACTAAGCCGTCACAAGCCCATGATGCTAATAAGGCCTCCACCTCAAAGAAGATCTTAGAACAACGATTAATTGAACTCCACGAAAGCCAGGGCCCAAACTGGGATTAGATACCCCACTATGCCTGGCCCTAAATCTTGATGCTTAAACCTACCCAAGCATCCGCCCGAGAACTACGAGCACCAACGCTTAAAACTCTAAGGACTTGGTGGTGCCCCAAACCCACCTAGAGGAGCCTGTTCTGTAATCGATGATCCACGCTACACCTAACCATTCCTTGCCAAAACAGCCTACATACCGCCGTCGCCAGCCCACCTCCCCTGACAGCACAACAGTGGGCGCAATAGCCTAACCCGCTAACAAGACAGGTCAAGGTATAGCCTATGGAATGGTAGTAATGGGCTACATTTTCTAGTATAGAACATACGGCAAAGGGACATGAAACAGTCCCTGGAAGGCGGATTTAGCAGTAAAGTGGGACAATCGAGCCCTCTTTAAGCCGGCTCTGGGACATGTACATACCGCCCATCGCCCTCCTCATAGGCGCCCTTTTCCCTATAAATTAATAAGCCATCCAGCCGAAGAGGAGGTAAGTCGTATCAAGGAAAGTGTACCGGAAGGTGTACTTAGACTAACAAGATGTAGCTTAAACTAAAGCATTCAGCTTACACCTGAAAAATATCTGTCACACCAGATCGTCTTGATGCCAAACTCTAGCCAATCAACATGACCTGGAATAACTAAGCTACTTACCATACCCAACTAAAGCATTCACTAGTCTTAGTATAGGCGATAGAAAAGACACCATTGGAGTGATAGAGACCATGTACCATAAGGGAAAGATGAAATACTAATGAAAAACCTAAGCTAGGAACAGCAAAGATCAACCCTTGTACCTTTCGCATCATGGTCTAGCAAGAAAAACCAAGCAAAATGAATTTAAGTTTGCCACCCCGAAACCCAAGCGAGCTACTTACGAGCAGCTATTATTGAGCGAACCCACCTCTGTGGCAAAAGAGTGGGATGACTTGTTAGTAGTGGTGAAAAGCCAATCGAGCTGGGTGATAGCTGGTTGCCTGTGAAACGAATCTAAGTTCACTCTTAATTCTTCTCCAAGGAAACCCACGAACCCTAATGAAGCGAATTAAGGGCTATTTAAAGGAGGGACAGCTCCTTTAAAAAAGAATACAACCTCAACGAGCGGATAAATACTGCTAACCGACTATTACTGTGGGCCCTCAAGCAGCCATCAACAAAGAGTGCATTAAAGCTCCGCACCCAAAAAATATAAGAACATTATGACTCCCTCATCATTAACAGGCTAACCTATACATAAATAGGAGAATTAATGCTAGAATGAGTAACCAGGGTCCTCCCTCTACGACGCAAGCTTACATCTGTACATTAACAAACCACCAATATACGACTAATCAAACAAGCAGAGTATTAAACATCTTGTTAACCCGACAGAGGAGCGTCCATTAAGAAAGATTAAAACCTGTAAAAGGAACTAGGCAAACCCGTCAAGGCCCAACTATTTACCAAAAACATAGCCTTCAGCAAACCAACAAACAAGTATTGAAGGTGATGCCTGCCCGGTGACTCACGTTCAACGGCTGCGGTATCCTGACCGTGCAAAGGTAGCGCAATCAATTGTCCCGTAAATCGAGACTTGTATGAATGGCTAAACGAGGTCTCAACTGTCTCTTACAGGCAATCGGTGAAATTGATCTCCCTGTACAAAAGCAGGGATAATAACATAAGACGAGAAGACCCTGTGGAACTTTAAAACCAGCAACCACCTTACTACACATATCCACCCACCGGGTTCACTGACGCATAAGAGATTGGTTCGCGTTTTTTGGTTGGGGCGACCTTGAAGCAAAACAAAACCTCCAAAAACTAGACCACACCTCTAGACTAAGAGCGACCCCTCAACATGCTAACAGCAACCAGACCCAATACAATTGATCAATGGACCAAGCTACCCCAGGGATAACAGCGCAATCTCCTCCGAGAGTCTGTATCGACGAGGAGGTTTAGGACCTCGATGTTGGATCAGGACATCCTAGCAGTGCAGCAGCTATTAAGGGTTCGTTTGTTCAACGATTAACAGTCCTACGTGATCTGAGTTCAGACCGGAGTAATCCAGGTCGGTTTCCATCTATGATGAACTCTTCCCAGTACAAAAGGATAGGAAAAGTGAGGCCAAGACTACAAGCAAGCCTTCGCCCTAAGTAATGAAACCAACTTAATTACGAAAAGCTATCACAACCAACCACGTCCAAGAAAAGGACCAGCTAGCGTGGCAGAGCTCGGAAAATGCAAAAGGCTTAAGTCCTTTAACTCAGAGGTTCAAATCCTCTCCCTAGCTAAACAAACCACCCAATGATCAGCCACCCAATACTAATTAACCTAATTATAGCCCTGTCCTATGCGCTGCCCATCCTAATTGCAGTAGCCTTCCTAACACTAGTAGAACGCAAAATCTTAAGCTATATACAAGGTCGAAAAGGTCCTTAATTGGAGCACTACAAGCGGCTGCCCAAACGATTTCCTATGAGGTAACCCTCGTGATCATCCTTCTATCTGTTGTCCTTATTAGTGGGAACTTCTCCCTAAGCACCCTAGCAGTCACCCAAGAACCCATTTACCTCATCTTCCCTTGCTGACCACTAGCTATAATATGGTACATCTCCACATTAGCCGAGACAAATCGAGCCCCCTTCGACCTGACAGGAGAATCAGAGCTGGTCTCTGGGTTTAACGTGGAGTACTCAGCAGGACCATTCGCCCTATTCTTTCTGGCCGAGTACGCCAATATTATACTAATAAACACACTGACCGCCATCCTATTCTTCAACCCAAGCCTACTTAACCCACCACAAGAATTATATCCAGTAGTACTGGCCACAAAAGTATTACTGCTATCAGCAGGATTTCTATGAATTCGTGCCTCATATCCTCGATTCCGATACGATCAGCTAATACACCTGCTATGAAAAAACTTCCTCCCACTCACGCTAGCCCTATGCCTATGACACGCCAGCATACTAGTTTGCTACGCAGGCCTGCCCCCCAACCTATAATCCCAGGAAATGTGCCTGAATGTTAAGGGTCATTATGATAAAGTGAATATAGAGGTTCACCAACCCTCTCATTTCCTAACAACTAGAAAAGCAGGAATTGAACCTACACTAGAGAGATCAAAACCCTCTATACTTCCTTTATATTATTTTCTAGTAGGGTTAGCTAAACAAGCTATCGGGCCCATACCCCGAAAATGATGGTCCAACCCCTTCCCCTGCTAATGAACCCCCAAGCAAAACTAGCTTTTACCCTGAGCCTAATACTAGGAACCACCATCACAATTCCAAGCAACCACTGACTCACTGCTTGAACCGGCCTTGAAATCAACACACTTGCTATCCTGCCCCTAATCTCAAAATCCCACCACCCATGAGCCATTGAAGCTGCAACTAAATATTTCCTAGTTCAAGCGACTGCCTCAGCCCTGGTATTATTCTCTAGCATAACCAACGCATGGTCCACCGGACAGTGAGACATCACCCAACTAACCCACCCAACATCCTGCTTCATCCTAACCTCAGCAATTGCAATAAAACTAGGACTAGTGCCTTTTCACTTCTGATTCCCAGAAGTCCTACAAGGCTCACCCCTTACTACTGGCTTACTCCTATCAACGTTCATAAAATTACCACCCATTGCACTACTTTTTATAACCTCCCCCTCATTAAACCCCACAATTCTAACTTCCATGGCCATCCTTTCAGTAGCCCTGAGGGGATGGATAGGACTCAACCAAACACAAATCCGAAAAATCCTAGCCTTCTCCTCCATCTCCCATCTAGGATGAATAATTATTATCGCCTACAACCCTAAACTCACCCTACTAAACTTTTATCTGTACTCACTAATAACTGCAACAGTATTCCTAACCCTGAACTCAACCAAAGTATTTAACCTATCCACCCTAATTACCGCATGAACAAAAGCCCCCTCACTAAATACAATATTACTACTAAGCCTACTCTCCTTGCAGGCCTCCCACCCCTAACTGGATTTCTACCAAAATGACTCATCATCCAAGAACTAACCAAACAAGACATAGCTCCAACAGCTACAATCATCTCCCTACTTTCATTACTAAGTCTGTTCTTCTACCTACGACTCGCATACTGCGCCACCATCACACTCCCACCTCACACCACTGACCACATAAAACAATGACGCACTAACAAGCCAATTAAACCCCTAATTGCCATTTTAACCATCATATCCATCGCCCTCCTACCAATCTCCCCGCTAATCTTTTCCATCGTCTAAGAAACTTAGGATTACCCAAACGGAAGGCCTTCAAAGCCTTAAACAAGAGTGAGACCCTCTTAGTTTCTGCCTAAAGTCCACAGGATTCTACCCTGCATCTTCCAAATGCAACTCAGATGCTTTCATTAAGCTAGGACCTTACCTACCACCTAGGCAGATGGGCCTCGATCCCACAATACTGTAGTTAACAGCTATATGCCCAGACCAGCAGGCTTCTACCTAAGACTCCGACGCAAAATTAGCACGTATCAATGAGCTTGCAACTCACCATGAACTTCACTACAGAGCCGATAAGAAGAGGAGTTGAACTTCTGTAAAAAGGACTACAGCCTAACGCTTATACACTCAGCCATCTTACCTATGACATCCATCAACCGATGATTATTCTCGACCAACCAAAGATATTGGAACCCTCTACCTAATTTTCAGCGCCTAAGCCGGAATGGTAGGCACCGCCCTAAGCCTCCTAATTCGAGCAGAGCTAGGTCAACCCGGATCTCTCCTAGGAGACGACCAAGTCTACAACGTTGTAGTCACAGCCCATGCTTTCGTGATAATCTTCTTCATAGTCATGCCAATTATGATTGGAGGATTTGGAAACTGACTAGTCCCATTAATAATTGGAGCCCCAGACATAGCATTCCCCCGAACATAAGCTTTTGACTACTTCCTCCGTCCTTCCTCCTACTCCTAGCATCATCAACCGTCGAAGCCGGAGTGGGAACGGGCTGAACTGTTTACCCACCACTTGCAGGCAATCTAACCCATGCCGGAGCCTCAGTCGACCTAGCTATTTTCTCACTACACCTCGCAGGCATTTCCTCAATCCTAGGGGCAATCAACTTCATTACAACAGCAATCAACATAAAACCTCCCGCTCTCTCGCAATACCAAACCCCCCTATTGGTCTGATCAGTCCTGATCACAGCAGTGCTCCTACTCCTATCTCTCCCCGTACTAGCTGCTGGCATCACAATGCTTCTCACAGACCGCAACCTCAACACTACATTCTTTGACCCAGCCGGAGGCGGAGACCCAGTACTATACCAACACCTCTTCTGATTCTTAGGCCACCCAGAAGTTTATATCCTCATCCTACCAGGCTTCGGCGTTATCTCCCATGTCGTAACTTACTACTCAGGAAAAAAAGAACCATTCGGATATATAGGAATAGTATGAGCTATGATATCCATTGGCTTCCTAGGCTTTATCATCTGAGCCCACCACATATTCACAGAGCCCAAACATGTTCACATGTTTGGTTTAGAAATGTCTTTAAGGAGAGATGCTCCCCTCCCCACTTGCCTTCAGAACTGTGTTTCCTCGTGCTCAATGAAGCATTGCTAGCTGTGCAATAAATCAGATGCTTCCAATGGGAAAGGTATCAGCAATAATTTCATTAACGGATCTGCTCTTTTATTGTGGTCTGTACAAAAAGACTTAAAGAACAGATGTTGCTTGCCAAGGCAGCTAGACAGAATCCTGCTTGCTTCTTTTCTATTCAAGCATCAGATGTTGCACTATTTGGAACTATTTCTAGCTCTTTAAAATGGTGTTTCAGATAAATGACTGCCCTTTAGCAGAGATAGAGTGGCATTTGCCTTTTGATCTAAGAAGGAATATATGTATAATTTGCTTAATTCACTTTCAAGCCAGTGCCACTTTAGTATGAATCTTGAATCCAGGTGTTTGGAGATTATTTTAACTGCCTGTGCACAACTGCAGGTCTCAAAGTAGAAAAGCAATATCCATGACACATAGAGCATGTGCTGATAAGCAACATAAACACAAAGGATTTTAAGAGGCATCAAGGAGATGGCACCAGGATCATGGGAGTGTTGAAGGAACAGTGTCTCACCTATAGAGGAGTACTGAGTGAGCAGGAACAGTAGGAAAGCTCTTGTTTAATTGCTTAAAGCAAAAGGAAGTGTCTTAAGGATGAAAAAAAGGTCAGTGCCGACATTTCAGGAGGATTTAGTTTCTCTAAGCAAATGGCAATCTAGACTGACAAACCCCTGCTTTGTGTTCACCTCAAGGACTTTACTCAGGAACACCGAAAGCTTCAGGGGTCTCCCTGCTGTTGACAATTCCTGTTGCTTGGCCACAGGTGCGAGAGCTTGTGTGGCCTGGCAGAGGCCTGCCAGCACTGTGGAGGTGTCGAGGGAGCATCACTCTGCACAATGCCATGGGCAGCACCTCGGCTTGTCACTGTGCTTTGATGTCCTTACCACAGGCACTAGCCTGCCCTGGGACACAGCCTGCAGCACATGCTGCAGAGTGACAAAGGTAACCAAGGACTCCACTCTTGCTGTCCCTGCTGTCATAATCAATTTCACACCAATGCTACAGCTAATCCTGTCTGGCTCTCTGCAGAAGGCAGTGCCCTGGGGAACTCTGGGTCTGTTAGCGATGATGCTGAGCAGGGCTGAGAAGAGGAGCAGCAGTGCAGGCAGAGCAGCAGGATGGGCACACAGCTCTCAGTCCCTTGTTCTGAGCATGGCTTGGGCCTGCTGTACCAAGGGCTACCTCACTGCAAGAGTTGTGAGTAACCACATCTTGCATTCCATGTTGAAAGTTAGATAGATCAAAGCCTGATCTAGATCTCAGTCCTTGAGGCATTAACATTAAATCTGTTGAAGTCATATCTTTATGAGTTTTCATCTCATCTGGAGCAGATGTGTGTGACCACAAAGGCTTTCAAAGTGGAAGCTCTTCATGGAAGTGTGGGATTTTCAGAAATTTTCAAACTCCTGAGACTCAACTGTCTGGCATGGCTGCAAGAAAATATGTTTGTATTGCGCAGTCTCATGATGACATCTGAGCATTTCCACCTCTTCCTCTACTCAACTTCCATAATCAAGAAAATGCAACAGTCTCTGTTTTATAGGAAAAACAGAGGGATAGCACAGCTAAGGCTTACTGCTCATTATGCCAGGAAGGATGGTTTGGGGAGCCTTTTGCCACTAGACTAGTAACTCAGGTTTTGCTTGTGAAATGACAAAGAAAGGAATGCATGGGAAAAAAGAACTGTGGAAAGGCTGTGAAATTATATAAAAAAGTAATTAGACCATAGCATTCCAGACATCTGTTCTGGTTCTGCAGTTACTGGAGGTGATAAATGACCCCCACAGGTAAATCTGCTCTACCACAGGAACATGCAATCAGCTTTCAAGCTTTTGCCTGAGTCAGCAGCAATTTGCTCAAGACAGTTTGCAGATTGGGAATTTTTGGTGAGCGGTTAGGAAAAGCCTCAGACATTGCTTCCAGCCTACGGTACGAGAAACTTCAGTTCCTTTGAAGATGTGAGAGTGTGTCTGAGAAGACTGAGTAAGCTTGGCTTGCTTTTTGTGTGGGCACCTGCAGGTACAGTGAGTATTTGGTTAAAGATAAAAAGGCCCCTAATATGTGAGAACTCTGGTGACAAAAAAATGTTTTAACTCTTTGGGAATTTGTCAGGCCCATTTCATACATAGTGAGCTTAACCTCTTCCTTTATCTAAGTTGGGCTCTAAAGAACAAGAGGCTGGTGATGTGGCTGAGAGGGAGGACAACCAGTCTGCATCTCTGAGCTGGGCCTGTGCCGTGCCACACACTTTGGAAAATTAGAGCAACGATCTTTAATGTTTATGTGCTGGAGTTGGTCCTGGCCCCTGCTCTGCAGAGCCACTGTGCCTCCTGCTCCATGTCTGCAGGCAAAATCATCCTACACACTTGGCCCAACACCAGTCTGAGTTTATTCATCCTCCACCCTCTCTGGCTGGAACCTCAACCAAGGGCAGCAGTCAGCAGTGTTTATACAGGTTGGCCTGATTTTCTTGTTGTGAATCTGGGGAATGATCGGTTTTTTTCAGGGCAAGAGCAGAAACTCTGGCCCAGTCAGACTGATTGGCAGATATTCATCTGAAAGCTTGAATCCCGGAGCCCCCACAAGTACCCACAGCTAAGGCCAGAGGAGGCAGACAACCACACTATTTGCAGGTGACTATGGGATCCCTTCCCCCCAGAGCTGCATTTTGCACACTGAGCTCTTTGCTGGAAGGGCAATCTGTGTGCCAGGACAGGGTGATGCCCAAATGCACACAGCACTGCACTGCAGGACTGAGCCCTTCACTCTTCAGGACCTGCTCAGAGATCCTGGCTCATTGGTTCTGCTGAATTTCACACAGACACCAGCCACATCATATTTCAGGTCTGATCCTTTTGTGATCAATAACGGCTCAACACGTCAGTGAGTGTTGCTGGCTGAAGGCCAGTCTCTTCCATACCCCCTAGAGAGGGAATTTCCCTGCCGGTGCCCGGGTTTGCGAGGCAGAGGCCACGGAGGCTGTGGTGCTGCCGGCGCAGGAGAGCTGCAGGCTTGAGGAGCGGCCGATGCTGTGCAGTGCCGGGGCAGAGGCGACGGCACCGCCGAGCGGTGCATGAGGGCAGCGGGCAGAGCCGAGCGGCCCCGCGGCCTGGCAGGGCCAAGCTCGCAGCAGAGCCGGGGCTGCCGAGCCGATGTTCCCCGCGTTCCTTCGGCTCCGAATCCTCCCCGCAGCCTCCCGAACGGCGCCCCCCGCGCCCGCCCCCGTCCCGGCTGCGGGACCCTCCCTCCCGGGCTTCCCCCGCTCCCGGGATGCCTCCACTGCTAAGAGGATCCCGGTCCCGGTCCCGGTCCCGGTCCCGATCCTATTCCCGTTCCCCACCCCGATCCCGCTCCCTCAGCTCCAGGCAGCGTCCCCTAGCGGCACACGAGCCCTCGGGCACACTGCCGTATGCCCCCTCAGGAAGCCCCGCCCTTCGGTGCCGCTGCCCCCGCGGATTGGTTGGCACAGCCGAGGGGCGCCGTGAAGCCCCGCCCTGTCCCGCGGCGCCCCCTGCGGGCCCCGCGGCGCCTGCGCAGCGGTCCCGGCTGTTGTTGTGGAGGGGCCGGTCAAGATGGCGGCCGGGCAGGGGGGCGGCAGCGGCAACAACGGCAGCGAGACCGGGACGGCGGCTGGGAGCGGAGCGGCGGGGCTCGGCATCCCCGCGCACCTCACTCTCTCCTTCTCGTCCGGGCCGCACTGGGGCGCAGCAGCTCTGCCGCAGTCGCACACGGTGCGCAGCCTGGAGCGGGCCCTGGAGGAGGCGGGCAGCTCGGGCATCCTGTGCCTGAGCGGGAGGAAGCTGCGCGACTTCCCCAGCAGCGGCTGCGACCTGAGCGACACCACGCAAGCAGGTGAGGGGGCCTGGCAGCGCCGGGCCGGGGCTGCGAGCGTCCTGCGGGGCCGCTGCGGGCCCGGCGCTGAGGGCGGGGGGCGTGGACCCGCTGTGGTGGCCGCTGGGGCTGGGCGGTGGCAGGTGCGGGCCCGAGTGCGGGGATGCAGCGGGAGGATCCGCGCGGTGGCAGGGAAGGGCTTGTGGGGGCAGTTGAGGGGGTGACACGGGAGCGGTCGCTGTGGGTGAGGAGCGGGGATTCCGCTGGGTGAGGGCAGTGTGGGACAGCGGGGAGGCTCCGCGTTTGGGTGGCTCTCCGTGCAGGCACCAGGCCGAGGTTTGGAGGATGTGAGGCTGCAATATCGGTGCTGCCCCGCTGGGCGCACTGGGGCCTGTTCTGCCTCGGGAGTGTGGGGCGAGCGTCCGTGCAGGCGTGGGCTGTGAGCGGGGCACGCTGAGCCTGCTGTATGCGAGGGGAGCGGGGGACCCGGAGGTGTCTGGAGAGGCGGGGGGCGAGCTCTGTGTGAGCGTGTGCGATAGCACAGGGGTGTGTGTAAGTGTGGAAGGGCATAAGGCTCTGTGTGTGTGTTATGTGTGCGGGGGCACAGGATTGTGCGGGCTGAAGGGCTCCCTGCACCGCTCGGCCGTGCGTGTCCGAGCTCACTGGTACTCGGTGTTCGGAGGGTGGAGGTCGCTGTCCCCCTGGGTACTGGGAGCAGAGCCGGCGTTATCGGTGTGCCCGGGCTGCCGGGTCCGGGGCTGTGCGGGGCAAACGGCTCCGTGCGCTGCGGGGGCAAGGTGCTGTGGTCTGTGTGCCTGCAGGGAAGAGGGGCGGTCTCAGGGAATCGGGCATTTGTCCCCTGTATCGGTTCATACGTGCCTTAAAGTGGGAATTGCAGTTAGTGTGTCCGGAGCAGGGTGTACAGGGTGAGGGGAGCGCTTGAGTTCGCACTCGTGGTAATGAGAGCTCCGTGTTGTGGTTGGGCTGTACCTTCAAGGGTGTCGGATTCCTTGCAGTAAAAGCTGTATCGCCTGGGGTATCGCGGTCCCCGCTCAGCAGGAAGGTGGTTCCAAGTGCGAGTGATATATGAGCATCCAGCAGTGAGTGTGGAGAGCTTGGTGTGTTCACTGTGTTGGATATCGTGAGTGTAGGCCTGGATTTTACCCAGACTTTTAGGTGAAGTAAATATGGAGGAATTTTTCTATACGGTTCCTGGAAAACAAAGCTACCTTTTCTACGGAGGTTCTCTCATATTGTGGCTCACCTCCATTTGCTTGTGGGGATTTTTGCTGCTGGGGTAGTTGCTGAAAATGGATAATTTTAAATAATGTCCTAGACATTATTTAAAATATTACTGAGAGGCCCAGGATCTTTTGTTCACAAATAGTAGTGGCTTTTGAAAATGTTGTTTGAGTGAATAGATGCTGTGGGGGTGTTTGTTTTGGGGCTTTTCTTTCCCCGTGGGTTATGAATAGCTGGCATATTGTTTGGAGTAGGAAACTGTCTATGGTGGTACCTCGAAATAAAAAGAGGTTCTATGAAATAATGAAAGCTGGAGTTTTCCTTGTAATAGCATAAAAATGTATTTAGCAATGTTGTCGGTCACTGTTTTGTGTAAATATTCAATAACCACTCAGAAAGAAAAAAGCATTGTAGGCATATAGGCAATCTGTTATTAAAAAGACTTTCTGTATCCTGGAGCATCAAGGGTCTGTACTTTTTGTTTACTTCTAATTATTTCTGTGTGCATTTTGGCAAGTTTTATTTTTTTTGTCCATTTATTTTGAATCTCAACATTTGAGTCAGAGCTGTCTACAGTGATCTTGTCTCTGTATTCTAGGATGTAGTAAAGCTCAGTCATTCCCATCAGGATTGTGTTGTTTTTGTGAATGGCAATGTGAAAATGTTTTAAGGGCTGTTTCTGGCAGAAATAGCTTTATTGCTTGGTGCTCTAAAATCCTGTACTGAAATAGTTGAACTGTGTCTATGTAAGTACCATCTCGGGAGAATTCTGATTTATTGTAGTCCTGGTTAATGAATGAATCCTGGTGAAATGCAAATTTTAGATGTCTTTCAAAAGATGCTTGTAAAAAAAGAGACCTGTCGTCAGTATTTTGACTTGATTTGTAGAAATTTTTGTCAAGTGGGTAAATGGTTTTCTGCTGATGAATCACGGACATCCTTGACTGTGTCAGTGTGGCCTGGAACTCCATGGGGAATTAGCAGCTGCCTCAGAGGCAGCAGTCATGCAGTAACTGGTATTTCTGTAGCAGTTATCCCTGTTTCACATGCAAATGTCCCCATGAACAAGGTTATAGGCTGAGGCATAGGAGAGGGGGGCTTGGGTCACAAATCTTTCAGGGTTTCACTTTCTGTTTTATGTCAGTGACTCTGACATAAATTCAATTCTGTGGTACTTGAAACAAATACTTTTAAAAAACAGTCTCTGGCCAGTGTGGATGTAAACAATTTATTTTCCATATCACCAGCCCTTAGGCAGTAGGATCTGCAGTGTTACTGTAAACCCAGAATATTCTATCTTTGTATCAGTAAAGTCAGCAAGAGCTATGTTGAAGCAAACTTCTGGTGATTTATCAAAAATGGCTTGGGATTTTATTTTGCATCTAACTTACATAAAGGCTTGCCAATACTTAATTTGCAAATACTGAGGCATACATTTTATATTTTAAATTATGTTTCTAAAGCATAGTGATCATATCTGGCTGTTTAGCTCTTCTTGTTTGGTTGGTTTTAACTGTGAATTGTCCTTGCAGCACTTTGGCCAGGAAATCCTTATTTTGTTATTTATCTGAATTTGTCTTCTGGCTGCCCAAACAGATCTTGTGTTGCTTTTAATGAACTTCTGAAGAGAAAATAAAATCATACTTCTTGAGATATCAAGAGATACCTTGCATATTCCAGTAATTTTATGTGTAACTTTGCTTCTGTCTATATGGACAGCATTAGGCCCCCTGGCAGTTAAGTAAATGAGTCTATCACATCAGTGTAATCACAGTCTTCTTAGCTGAAGAGTTGTGTGTTTGCTGTTATATTTTTTTAAAGATAGTTAAGTCTGACAATATAGCACAGGAACCCACGTCAACCCGTGTCTTTAGCAATTTTCCCCCTTTATAGTGAGCAGTTTTTCAGAAATGAATTTAGTAAATATGAAAGGTGCGTGACTGACAGCTCCAGAAAAGTGCAGTGGTGCCATCAGGTTTATTTGGTTATGGCTTTGTCACAACAGCTTCAATTCCCACCTCTTAATTATGAGGAAACTCCCAGGCAATTATAAGTTGTGAATAGATGCCTGTAAATAGATGAATGTTGAAATTTCTCCTTTCTCACCCTTGCTCCCTCCTTGTAGCATGGAGGAGTAACACCAGTGTATTCCAGTATGACTTGAGAGTGAGTCCTCCTGTCATGGCCAATACCAGGCTTGGCAAGGCATTGTTAGAGAGACCATTGCCATCCTTAGTTGCATGTCTTTGGCTTTTTTTACATCCTATTTCTGGCCCTTCAAAGGTATATTGTCATTCATGTGATTACAGATTAAACCCCCAAGGCTTAATACTGAATGTGAAATGCATAAGAATGTTAATTTATAATGCATTTCTGCCTCTACAGTATGGACTTCTAAACCAATTATATTTTCCTTTCTGAATAAAATTATTATTTCTGTTGGTGGAGCCAATGTTGATTAAATTGAGGACAACGATAACTGAAGAGCAGCAACAAATCCAATATTCAGCTAAAAATTAGCTTTCATATAGGATGTATATCCTAAATCTTGATTACATTCTGGAAATCAGACACATTGCAAAATGGGGTTTTTCAGTGGCATTTCGTTCAGATTTTAACAAAAAGAGGAACTCTGATTCTGTCTTTTTTTGGGGAGAGGGGCCAGTGTTTACGCTCTGAAATGCATCTGATGCAAAATCTGGATGTAACACAGTTTATAGACAATTATGGAAGCTTTCCGCAGTGTTCTCACAGCCAGTGTTTCAGCAAAGCAGAAATGAGCTGTGTGTGCTTGAGGCTTTCTTGCTGAGGGCCACTATTAAGGATCCTTGTTAAGGATACTTGGTGTGATGGGCAAGTTCAGTTCAGTGACTTGAAGTTAAAGAAGCTGATCATTACTATTTGCCTGCCTAAAAGGATTGTATTATGAAAAATATCACTTATCTCTTAATATTAAAAACCCCAATAAATGTAGTGTTACAGCCTTATCTGAAATACTGACCTACAAAAAACATGCAATATGTAATTTTTTGAGTTTTTACCATCTCCATCCATCACAATTAAATCTGCCATTGCATTGACTGTTTTTGTGTTTTGTAATATTCAACATCTAACGTCTGTAATAGTTCTGTGATCAATAAGGAACTTCTTTTGAGTTTCTACATGTTTCTACTTGTTACTGATTATTTGCAGAGGTGGCAAATAATTTAGATTGTGAATTGCTTTGCAAAACCTCGTACGATAAAGAATAATGAAGTACCTTTTGCTTTTTGAGATACTCTTTTTGGTGCAGTGTGTTTTCCCATTTAAGTTGTGCGACTTGGTTGGAACTGATTCAAAAGTACATACTCATATTCCCAGCAAGGCTAGCATTTAATGCTGAAATCTGTCCTTGGCAAAAAGGTAACTAAATCAGGGCTGAAGGCTGGAGTTCCACAGAAAATCTGAAGTTATTTGATACTTTTTTTTTTTTTTTTGTTTTGTTTTTTTTTTTTTGGTAATAAAATAGTGGAATGGCTGTGGGAAGAGACTTCTGAGTACATTTCTGTGGCTGTCCAACAGTCTGATGTTCATTGTTCTTCTGGCCTGGGTTTGTTTGCCACTTGCTAGGAGAAGGTGCTCCCAGGTCTAGAGGAGGTTGCACACTTCAGGTGAAAATAAAAAATAACTTCTTATACTCTGGTATAGAACTAAAATAATTTTGTGCTTGGCAGACATGATTATCACAATCGTGTTTCCAAGTGTCAATGAATAACTTCTGAAAAAGGGTTTGTGAAGTTAAAAGGCTTGAAGGAACCCTGAGCCCTGGCTCACTGGCAGCTGAGCAGCAGGTGTAACTGCACAGGGAGCAAATCCCCGGCCATCTGCGTGTTAAACCAAACACTCTTGCTGTTTGTCACTTCAGCACCGTTCCCTTAGGTGGAAGCAGGATGTAGTGACCAGAACTTATTCTGTTGAAGACTAAAGGTTTCTCAGAGTGTTTGCTTCAAGTTGTTACATGCAGGAATAAGATACACTGTAGAATGATTTTTGAGCTAAGAGAAGAGGCTGTGGCTGTTTTTAAATACTGCAACGAGGTCTGGCACGAGTAGGACAGAGTCAGTGGGAGGCACCAGCCAGTAAGAGCAGATGCTGATGTTGCTACAGCAGGGGCCTCCAGATCTCAGGAGAACATGCTGGAAGTGTTACTAGACCCTGTTCACTCAGTGTTCATGGACTGTTGGTTTACCCAGTTTCTTCAGGTTTTCTTCTGCTTTCATCTTAGTGCATTTGTCTTGTTCTCCAATGTTCTTTGTCTTCCAGCAGTCTAGCTTACTTCAAAAATGTTTCTAATCAGTTTATCCAGCAATAAGCCATTTTATCCATGCAAAAGATAATCAGTAGTAAACACTGATTACTGCAGATTGGTTGTAGCTTGTCTCATGTCTCTTTAGATTGTAAACTCGTCAGGACAAAGGCTTGGATGTGTGTTACTGGGCATACAGAGGCTGATGTAAGTCTTGGGAATTTTGTGTCTATTTTAGATATTCCTTAACAAACCCAGGCTTTGCTTCATTGCCAGATGAGGATTACATTCTCTTATATTACTTGTCTGTGAGACAGAAATTTGGAATTAAAAAATTTCGAAGCCAGAAAAGAAATTGTCAGCATTAAACCAATAAATGATGGTGAGTTTAAGTGGGAGGAAGATGCCCTGTGCTGTAATATGGCAGCTTAAGAAGTCTTGCTGACTTGTCAAGAAAATACTCTTTCTGGTAGTACAGTGTTTTAATAGCTATACTCTAGACTAAATACTGAAGTGCCAACACAAAGCTTCCAGTGGGATTTTCTGCTTACCAGTTCAAACTCTGAAAGATTTGTGGAGCCAAGACACCTTCAGTAATGGAGAGGAAAATAATCCTTGACATGAAGTAATGGATTATGCCCTTTTGACATTGTATGTGAATTTACACCTTCACGTGCTAGATTGAGGAGTGATCCTGGTGATGTGTTCTTTATTTTCCATTTAAATCATGCTGTGCTGAAATAGCTGAACACACTCCAGAGTAGGAGCACTGTGTTATCTTGTGTTGGAAATGTCCGGATCTTTCTAATGTTGCAATGTGGTGAAATATTCATCTGTTCATCTGTTGAGTTCATCCTCATGTTGCAAAATGTGGAATATGTAAAATTTTCTTGAGAAAGGATGTTCCTTAATCTTTGTGTACTTGCAAGCCTGCTTGGCAAGGAGGGAAATTTAATCCATGAAGCAAATAGCAACTAACAGGTAAGACCTAAGTGATGTCCAGGTGTTAAAAAAACAAATTACTGGTTTAAGAATTGCCTTGTTAAGATTTAGGGCTTGACAGGCTTCAGTGATCTCACATGTGGGAGGCATTTAACAAGGCTTGGGAAGAAGGATGTAACACTGAGAGTGGGCACAGGGAGTGCAGAACTTACAGGCCACAAGGACAGTTGGCAGAATCCCCAAGATAATTATGAAGCCTATAAAGCCAACTCAGTATCTCTGCTGAATCAGTTCTGAGTAGATAAAAGGTAATTTTGGCAGGGGGAGATCACAGCAGTGACTGATGGACCACAAACCCAAGAAACCCACTGACCCAAAGGAAAGAGACTGGGCACATGGACTAATTAGTGTGAGAAACAAGAGAGGTCCTTAGCTCATAGAAGATAGAATACTGATTGAAAAGTGAACTATGTAACTTGTAGCCAATGAACACTAATTCTTTTCTTTGCTAAAATGTATAAATAGTAATAAGTTTTGATAGTTAGTGTGCTTGACTTGCGGAATACCCCTGAGCACCCAGGCTTGCACAACTCTGAAATAAATATTCAGTGCCTCTCTCAAGTGTGCTTGTTGCACTTCAAGTAACAAATCTGATTTGTGTGGACAACACTGGCATTGCTGTGCAGCAGATCAGCACCAGCGTGCCCCCCATTTGTTCCAGCCTTTAGATCAGAGGTTCTGGTTTAGTTTTCTACTGGTAGAGATTTCAGAAAAAACCTCACTTACCTGAACCAACATGTGGTGAGCAGAGGCAGCTTGCATGAAAAACAAGAATTGCTTGAACCAAACTGCCAATTTAGACTTGTTCAGTGTAGGTGCACCCAGTATAGACTGGGAGACTGGGATTAGTGAGGGTGGGCTGGAATAGTGGGTTCCTTAAGGCTGCTTTGATTTCTGAGCCAGTGTGCTGGATCTCAGTTCTTTCTCCCTGTTAGCAGAAGTGTGAGAGACAGCCATTGGTCCATTGGTTCCAGTTACAGAAACAATTCTGTCATGGGGAAGAACTGTTCAGTCTGACACAGTGTTTTATTTTTTATTGAAGTCTTAAAAGTAGTAAAAGTGTATTTTTAAAAAGTATTTTATTTTTCTTCACAAGTGCTGATTAGCATGAAAAGCCAAGAACTCAGGTACTGTCAAAAGGAATTTCTGGTTGCTTGTACAACCTTTCCTCTGTACTTGATGAGAAAACTCAATTATGTGGTTGTGTACAGTTTATTTATTTGTCATTTTAATTGCACAGATCAAGTCTGTAACTAAACTTAGGGCAGGGATAACCATAAAGCACCTAGATCTTCACCTAGATTTCCTAGATCCTCATTTGTTGTATTTAGAATCGAAATACCATTTTGTTATCTGTTTGTAGTATCTTTTTTCAAACCAGAAGCTATTCCATGTTGTCAAATGCCCAGTTGAAAAAAAGTAAAAGCTGCTTGTAGCCACCTCTAGTCCTGGGAATGTTTCTTCTTTCATTTAAACAGTAGACTGCTTCTACTTGATTTGAGGATAAACAACAGATAAAAATCAAGTTAAATACTGCTACGTAAGCTTTTAAGAATAGACTTCAAATGTATATAGCTTTCCTTGACAATTTGTGGTCAGTTTAATTTTCTGAGAGCTACAGGGTTTTGGCAGGTATTCTCAGCTTCCTTACTGCACATAAGAACTGATGGGTGCTCAAATTGTTCTGTGTTGTCCTTCAGCATTGCTCTTGATGTTGGAGAGCAAATGCTGATTTGTATGTGAAATTCACAGTTTTGTAGATTTATGGTGCTGTAATTCTTGAACATTCTTTGCCAGTAAGTTCAAAATTTTTGGACTCCTTTGCAACTGAAATGATTGCTGTTTATATCACTATGGGAAATCTTTCTACATCTGGATGTATTTTAATTGTTCAGTACTTCGTTTTGCAACATAAGTAAGTCTGAAGAATTCTGGTTTTTATTATTTAATTATCCAGGCTTGTTTTTTCTTTGAAGGGAAAATTTTAAAACACTTCTGTCACTCTATCATGCATTAAGATTGGAACTGTGAAACTGCAAGTAGATATATAGAGTTTGAGGGAAATGCTAGAGGGACATCCCGTTTGAGGTGAGCTTGGGAAGCTGAAGAGTGCCTTTCTCCTGAGGCTTCTTCTCCAGTTTGTTAAGAAACTAAGAATAACCACAGAAATGACACTTAGCATGTACAAACCGATTTCATTGTTTATATAACAGAGCTTTCTTCAGTCAGTGATTTGTGGACATTGACAGCTTGTGCCTCCTGCAGATACCACATGCAGGTGTTTCTGTAGTGTTTGAGGCCACTTTTTTCTTCTCTGGAATCATCTTGCATCTGACAGACAAATGAGCTTTACCCATGTTCTGTGCAGTGATCTCAGGTTCATGTTTAGATTGACTAAAAGAGTATCTTTGGGATCAGGTCTGAACACTTTATTTTTAAGCATCTCTTGTCTTCTGTAGGATTAATTTTACAGTTACAACTGTTCTTAGATTTTGATTGGCTTAGGCTAAAGCATTGCTAGAAAAGCCTGCTAGGAAAATCTATCTGTGATGAGTTAGGAGAGCAGTTCTTGGTTTTGTGGGGTGAGGAATAGTGGGGGTTTTATGATCTAGTTTCTTAATACCATTTTGGAGCACAAGACTAACACCAAATCCTGGATCAGAAACATATTTTTATGAAAAATACTGTAATATCAAGATGAAGTTCACTGTAAATTTCCTAGCTGAGCCTTGTATTTCAAATTCAACATGTAGTGTATGTAATATGTGAATATGAAAGGAATTGTACTGATTTAAATAAAAGGCCATTCTGCTGTATCAGCATCTTCCTGATGGTAAGCAGTACTGCATCCTTAGGGAAAAGTGCAAAACCAAGGCAAATGTTATAGTAATGCTGCTTAAATACCTGGCTGCATACTGCTGTAACCTGACAGCTTGAGCTTTTTGTTTTCCCTCTTGATCATGACTTAAATCGATAGAAGATAACTTCTCACTTCTTATAGTTTCCCTTCCAGACTGATTTCCTAGAATTCTTTCCTTTTGGTCTTTCTATATATTGTTTTTTAATCATCATCTTATAGTAACTAAAGACTTTACTTTTTCTGTCAAAAAAAACCTAAAGGGCAACCTCTTCATATTTTTCTAGTTCCTAGTTCCTCTTTCAAATTTAACCTTAGTAATGGTGTACTTCTCACTTTCATTGCTCCTGCAGAGATAATGTATTGAAATACCCTGTGATTCATGAGCAGGTATGGGTAGTGTCTTCTGGTTAGTCCTCACTTAACACTCCCACTGAGAGTTTTCCAGTCTAAACTGGTTAAGCAAAGGATTCCTATAATCTCACTTCTAGAGGAGTTGTCAACCTAAATAATCTGTGGTTCTGCATTAGCAGCTTTCCTTGCTTCTCCTTGCTTCAACAAAAAGCTCTATTAACCCTTACAAAGCCATTCTCAAGTGCTAGCAGGTTGCTTTCAGGTGAGATGGAAGCTGTGTTGTTTATAGAGGAGCAGTCTATTCCTAAAGTTCCTTCCTTTTTTCAGACTGTGTTTTCTTGGTCATCTGTTGTATTATTAGTCTTCAAAAAGTACCTAAATTGCATATGTTTCATATCTACATTGTATTTACCATAATAGGCAATACTGTCTCATAAACTTCTTGATTGTTATAAAAACATTTTCAGAGTAGAAATCATTCTTCAGTTTGGATAAAAATAGCTTTACTTGATTTTAAAAAGCTGCAAATACATTCAATATGAGAATATTGTGGAAAACTATAGATACTCAAATCTTTATCTTCATAAAAATCTGGACCAACCCCTGGAGCTATTCCAATGCTGTTTTGCAATGATGGAATGAAAAAATTCTTGGAATAGTAGTCATGCTATCTCCCAGCTCTTTATTTACCTTTTTTTATTTTATTGTTGAGACATAGTGGGTGTTATTTCCTATTCTAATAGGATTTCTGGGTTTCATAATAAGAAAGTATAATCCTTGCCCCACAGTGTCTTCAAAGGCATTGTTTCCAGAGAAGTGGTTTCTACAGTAATACACAAATATGATGACCTCCTTACGTATTTTGATGTGCAGCTGTATGGGTTCTGTACCAGGGCGTACTGAGGTTCTCCAGCCAGTCTGTGCTGGTGTGATTTGTCTCAGGCCAGGCTGGAAACCACAGCTGGTTTATGTTCCCTGTAGGGTATTACACCCCTGGTCCACTCATCCAGAGCAGAGAGTTAATGCATCCTCTGCTTGTTGTCTGGCCTTGCCTCTAGATTTTATTTCTGCAGAAGAAAATAGCAAAGCTGTTTTTAACCTGGGACTTTCCAAGATGTGTAGTTGAGGTGTGGCTGGAAGCAAATACAGCGGCAAAATTTTTGTGCTGCCCTTGAGCCTTCTCATTCAGGTCTACAGTGCTGCTCCTGGGACCAGTGGCAGTAGGGTCAGATTCTGTCTTTTGTTTTCTGGACTAGATCTTTGTACCAGCCTTCAGTCACCTTTTCAGCTGCTGATAAAACCAAATCAGGAAGAGGCTTAAAGCTGGGTTTTTTTTTTTCAGAATGGAGCTGTATTAAAGACTTCAGCATGTGGTGGAGGTTGTAGAACTGGGCCAGAAATAAAACTGTGGGCATCTCTTGTGCATGCAGGGGTCACACTCTGCTGAATAATAGAACAAGAGAGGATTTGTTAAAGAAGGGTTTTGCAGAAAACTTTTGTGTGAAAGCTGTCATTTTTCGGTAACATTTTGAAAACTGATGTAGTGGAAAACAGAAAATGAGCTTCACTGGTTGTGAAAACTTTCTCAAGCATGCTAATTTTTTAATAAATTTTTTACGTTTTGTTGAGATGTTGAGTTTTAGTTAACTTTATTCAATTTTTCTCACAGTTCATTAGGAATGCCACTCCTTCAACCTAGGAATGTATTTTTCTGCCTCTTGCAGGTAGAGTTTACAGAATTCTGCATCAGCAACCCTGATTTTTAGGAAAACTTTGTGATACTTAAGCTTGAGAATGCTTGTTAGGAATAATGGAACGACAGCCAGATAGCACACAAAATTTCACATATTCTAGACTTCAAGAGGTAAAGTTAAAGCTACTGCCAAAAATAACTCCACAGGAAGATAGTGTTTCATTGTACCCAGTCCATTTTTTGTGCTGGTAACCTGCAGCACACAATGGAGGCCATTCCCTCTGCTCAGCACCCTGGTGTCCTGCATTCAGCCTGTTGTGTGCAGAATCATGGGTTGTTCTCTGTACAGCTTTCCTCTACCCTGCTGTCCTGCAGCTCACACTGGTGTGAACAGGGATCTGCCACAGGTGAGCCTTTATTCACACTGGGTGTCTGTCAGGGGAGGTCCTGGCTTTCATCTCATCCCTCCGGCTTGGTGCTGTCTTTGCACTTTCTGAAGGCACATTCTGTCCTGTTTGCCAGGTTGGTGATGAAGAAGCTAAGCAGTATTGATTCCAGTGTTGGCCCTGAGAAATGCTGCACGTAGCTGGTTTGCCAGTTAAACTTCAGGTTGTTGAGCTCTCTTTGAACCTGACAATGACTTGGAGCCAATTTTCCATCCCTTTTCTAGACTTTTTGCAGAACTGTTCATTCCAGTGATAATGTGATGGGAGCCAAGCAAAAACAGTTATTCCATGTGAGTGTTAAAAACTGAAATAGCAAGGGATCTGTATTACTTCTCTGTTAAAAGAGTTTGTTCAGCATTTCTGAGAAACCGCATCCTTTTGAAATGTCTTCGGTTGGCAGTCAGAGTTCCTTTCAGAAGACTAGGTAGTTGTTCTCAAGTAAATATCTCTTTTTTCCAAGGTAGTTTGGTGGACTCTTGATGGCACAGGTTTTGGTAGTTTAGCTCATAATTTCTGGGATTCTTGGGTCACATTTCATTTGTATTTTCTGGTTCTTTTCAAGGTTTTATATAGTCAGAGGTGCTGTGCATTTTGGTAATGCTCTGTTTTGTCATAACTCCTGCATGCAGATTTGCATAATGCAGTCAGGCATTGTCAGAATAACTCTAGCTCAAGAATTGTGTTTCCGCAGTCAAAGATCTCTCCTCCTTCTGCTTTTAGACCAGGCTAAATTGCATCTTGATTTTTATATATAATACCTGTGGCATTGGTTTTTGCAATTTTATCCTCTTTTAGTTAAGTTACAAAATGTGTATCTGGAGAATGTCAGTTACTGTGTAAGAGTGCTTTGGGAACTTGGCTTTAGCATTGCGGATACATTGTACAACGACATTGGGTTCTAATGTAGCTGTCAAACAGAAGAAATAACTTTGAGTTTTTACCTTGATTTACTGTTGTGCCTAAAGTTGGAGGGGAAGAAACCCAAGAATTGCACAGAACAAAGACATGATAGAGGAGGGACAATCATAATTGATATTCAGTGTCATTGTAACTGTAACTATCTAGTAGGAAATGTATTTGTGAATTCCTGTCACTCTTCTGCTTTCTGTTGTAATTGCATATTGAGCAATAATATTTTAGTTTTTTAAGGCTCTTTTGTGTATTAATTATATGGGGTAGCATCTGGTAAAACTGAATTATTTCACACTTCTTGCAACACTTAATTTTTAGGAGCATGACAAGAATAACAGTGGGTACTTTTATCTCCTCTTGCTGCAGGGAAAGTCTTGATTAAAAATGGGATTTTTTTTCTGTTTGCTTCTAGATCTTTCAAAGAACAGATTTACTGAAATTCCTCCTGATGTCTGGTTGTTTGCACCACTGGAAACTTTAAATTTGTATCACAACTGCCTCAAATCCATTCCAGAATCTATTAAAAACCTGCAAATGCTAACCTACCTTAACATTAGGTGAGTAATGGTGGTTGGTTTTGGTCTTTATTTAACATACCTCCTTAGAGAGTTGGCATTTTGCTTCATCAGGTCATTGTGTTTGCAGAGTTTTCTTTGTTTCTGATGTTATATAGACAGACAGTGTTCAGAAACCACAGCTATAAAAATTTGCTCTTATCAAGAGGCTAAATTACTCTGGCCAGAAAGTCCTGCTCATTTTGTACATTATTTACATTCACTGCTGTAGTGCTCTTTTTAAACTTGGAAAACATTTGGCTGGATTTTCTCACTGGAACAGAAGATGGATATGAGCTCTGGAAGGAGAGGTAATCTAGAAAACTCTCCTGACCCTGTTTTCCACAATACTCCTTGTTTCTGATATTAGCTGCATCAAATCCAAAGCAGTTTTCTCAGTTAAAAGCTATTTAAATCCTCAAAACCTCCTGTGTGTCTCAAAATCTGCAAATACCAATTCTTATAGTACTAATTCATAAGTAAGATGCTCTGTCACAACTTTAAAGAGGATTAATATGATATAAAACCGCAGTATTTTCTGAAAGAAATATGCCCTAACTTTCTTCAGCATCAACCTATTTCTCTTTTGATGGTGCTTGAGGTGCTGAATACATTTCTTTACACAGAAACTGTGTCGTTCTAACTCTTCTTTCAAGAGTCAATTCTCCCGATGATCCTTTGCCAAACTGTGCTTTGTCTTCATTTCTGTGCTCCTGTCTAAGGACTGATTTTGCAGTGCAGGAACGTGTGGGCTGTAGCATTGGAGAACAGGCTAAAATCCTGCCTTCCTAGCTCAGGTGCTTTGTTAAAGGAGAAAACCACATTCTAATTTGGGCTTCAGGTGGTGGAAGAAATGTATTGTGCATTTCATAGTAAAGCAGGCAGCTCCTAAAAAACCTGAAAAAACCAGAGGAAATCTATGTAAGTGACATGAATGACTGCTTCATTGCCACATTTTTATAGTCACTTCAAAAAAAGTTTACTTGCATATTATATTTTTGTTTCTCATGCCCTCAGCCAAAAAAAGCCTGGCATATCTGACTGAAATGCAACTTAAAAAGAGACTTAATGCATATCTATATAAATAACTTTTCTGTATTGTTCACTCAGAATTTAACAGAATTAATACATTGCTTCTTTAAATGTACTGTTAGAAATTTCCTAAATTTCTGCAGTTCAGTGAACTGTAATGATAGAGAAAATACTAAAAAAACTCCAAGATTTTTAGATTATGAAAACAGTGCTCTGACTTTCTATCAACTAAGCACTAAAACTTCTAGTATTTTTCTTAATGTAGTATGAACCCAAGTATCAGCACTTAAAAGTAACTTTTTTGTCAAAAATAGAGCTAGGTCTACCTAAATCAACAGCAAATGCTGAATTTTATTTTTTTACTTTTACATGTGAAAGGAATCGCTTTCATATCACATCTGAACAAGCTTGTTTCCCAATGACTTTTTAAAATGTACCTTATTAGAAACCTTTTAGGTGCTTCTGGCAGTGGAAGTCCATCAGTGTGGGTCATTTTTCAATGTAGATTTAAATCCAGTAGTGGATTGCAGTGTATTTCATGTGCACAAAGCAGATACACATGCATGCAGCTGGAAAATAATATACACAGAAGGAATACATTTTAATTAAGACTTGCTTTCCAGCCTGTTGCTCAGCAAAATAATTAAATGTTTAGGGCTTTTTGGGATGGCTCAGGAGGGTCACAACAACATGACATGAGAAGCAATATAAGTAATATAAAGTTCTGACTTGGCAGACTGTCAGATCAGGTGATTCTTCTGAAGGTGCCAGGAGGATAAAAGCAAGTGTCAAACATTATTTCTTTTAACAGATTTCTCTGTACATTTTCGTATTAGTTTCTGCCCTAGTACATCTTCATTTCATTCATCACGTAAAATGGGGATCTAAAATTCATACCTGAAATAGGCTGTATCTGATAAGGAATTTGTGATGGACCCTGTAGATGAAATTGTAATAGATGGAGAACGTGATCTGGGATGGGAGAAAAGTTGTACCATATTCATCTCAGACTCCCTGAGAGCTATATAAGAGATTATAATTCAGCCTTTCTTGTCCCTTTTTCTTTCTTTCAAGTCGAAATCTTTTGTCAACATTGCCAAAATACCTGTTTGATCTCCCACTGAAAGTTCTAGTTGTCAGTAATAACAAGCTGGTCTCCATTCCAGAAGAAATTGGAAAGTTGAGAGATCTAATGGAGTTGGTAAGTACAACTGAATCTTTGTAGTAAGTACACTTATAAGCACTATATATATATCATATATTCATTATATATTCAGTATAATAAATTGTAAAAATATAGAACTACAACATTTAAATTTAGTTACTGTGTTTTATTGATTTTTTTGGTTTATTTTTCAAGGTTGTCAAACCCAGAATTGCACGCTTGATGGTGATTAAGGACATAGTAGAGAGTTTCATTCCAATACCTGTGATATACCTATTTAGAACATAAGAAGGCTGGAAAGACTCTGTGATTGTTCAAACACTCTGGTCTACATAAATTAATATTAAATTAGTGTCAGAAATGGCTGTAGTCTGTGTTCATTTGATGCAGCTTTGTCATCCTCTAGTGCTTGCATCCAAAAAGCTGGAGCCTGCTATTGCTGTCTGTACATTTTTTAGTTTCATGAGTTGGTGCAAGGTTTATTAAGGAAAAAGAATTTTTAGAAGAGGAGCAGAATGCCAGTCAATTGCCAGCAATAGCACAAAACGTTTTTGACAGATCTGGGAACTACACCAGGAACTCCTGATTCCTAAGCTACAGTATTAATTTCAAACCCAGTATTTCATCATTCATTGATTTAACTTCTTGAATTGAATCTCTGGAATCATTAAATACTTTAAAAAACAGCAAGGTCTGTTGTGGTACATCTTCTCCATGGAAAATCCAAGATAGTTGAATTTCTTTTCTTTTAATAGTGTGTTTTATAATAGTTTTGATCACAGTATTCCTCTGTGTAATTTCATTTAAGGTGTTCAGTTGATTTATTAATTATATCTTTCTCAGGATATTAGCTGTAATGAACTTCAGGTTCTTCCCCAGCAAATAGGAAAATTGCAGTCACTTAGAGAATTGAACATAAGAAGAAATAATCTCCATATGTTGCCAGATGGTGAGCTACTCATCTTCTTTCCATTGATGTAGGCAAATTAGGTAAAGTGTTAAGAAGATAACTGATTCTTTTTTTGTTTGTTTGCTTTTTTTCCTGAATGCAGAATTAGGAGACCTTCCCTTGGTAAAGCTGGATTTTTCTTGTAATAAAATTACAGAAATTCCCATTTGTTACACAAAGTTACGTCACTTACAAGTTATAGTTTTGGATAACAATCCAATGCAGATACCACCAGCACAGGTTAGTATTAAACCACACAAGTACAGAAATTTTCATTAGGATCTTAGAGGAAGCTCTTTTAAGTTATACCAATGAAATTTTCTCTTCTTTTAGCTGTATTTCTTGTATTTCTCCTTTTGGAGTGTTGTGTCTGTAAGTGCAGTGCAGCAGGTATTTCATGGGGTGTATTCTCAGCAGACATACTGTATAATTAAGAGTTCTTTTTGTTCCTGTGTTTCCCAACAGATATGCTTAAAGGGCAAAGTACATATATTTAAATTCCTCAGTATTCAGGCGTGCCTCAGAATAGATAAAAAACCAGATTCTTTGGATCTTCCATCATTAGGTAAACAAATCCCCTCCCAGCCACTCACAGACAGGTGAGTAGTGGGGTTTTTGAGTATAGTGAACATATCTTGAAAAGGATGTTTATTTTCTTATGGAAAGTGAAACTGCTGTTTTTTTCTTTCTTGTGCGGGTTTTTTGTGTGTTGTTTTTCTTAATGAAGCATGGAGGACTTTTATCCCAATAAAAACCACGGACCAGACTCTGGCATTGGAAGTGATAATGGAGATAAAAGGTTGTCCACTACAGAAGTGAGTATTTTTTCACTGTTGAATTTGTAATTTCTGATTTTTTAGAACTTCTTCCTTTGTATTTTATATCCTTAGAGAAGTACTTCAGTAAGTTGCATTTAATATTCTTTCAATATGTGTACAGTTGAATTTAAACCCTTAGACTGCCACATCAGATACAAATTACTTATGTATTTCTTTAACTTTTCGGGTTAAGGTTGATTTTAATTAATACAATATGATGGGAATATAGGAAATCATATAATACCATTTCCATGTCAGTTCTGCACTAAACATGAGTGTCTTTGCAGCCATCTGATGATGATACAATCAGCCTTCACTCCCAGGTATCAGAATCAACAAGGGAACAGACATTAAGGAATGACAGTCACGTAATGGGAAGTAAACTGGATCCACAGAAAGGTAATACCAGTTGTGCATTTGTTGTTTTAGGTAACAGAGATACTTTGCTTAGGTAATCTAATGTAGGAAGATGGCACAAAATTACAGGATCATGTGTTGGTGTTGTATTTTCATCAGTTTAGAAAAAAATGTAATAATAACAAGCAGAAAAGGCTTGAGAGAAAGGAAAAAAAATATTATTTCTAGCTTAAGAAGGCACAGTTTTCTATGTTTTATCTTTATCTGACATTTTTCATAAGTACGTATTTCTCTCAGGAATAACATTTGGTCAAGAGAATTGTTTCAATGTCTTTCCTGTTCTTCATAAATCCTCCCCAGACCAGGAGGTGTTTGACTACATTGATCCCAATGCAGAGGAGGGAGCTCTTCCTGAGCAGGGAGATGCACAGATTGGCCCCCTGCTCTCCTATGTCAAGGTATCAGAGACTAACAAAAGAAAAACTGTTGAGTAACCTTGATTTTTTTTTCCCCTCCTTAATTCAATTCTAACTTTTATTTTTCCATTTTGCTGAAGGAACGGGGAAAACATCTTGAGAAATTCCAGAAAATAGAACAAAATGAGGACTGGAGAGATGAAAGAAGGTAAGTCTTCTTAATATTTTTGAGTAGATTTTACTAGTAGTGGCAGGGGTGATAGTGGGTTTTTTTTAAGCTCCCTGCATATGGAAGAAAGAATTCTCATATTGAACAGAGTGTTCCTCTTGGACAGAGAATAAACTTGCAGGAAGCACTGCTTAGTTACTGCCATAATGAGCCATTTCTGTTTCCTCACTGAAGTCAGGCAGTTCACTAATGTTTAATTTTTCAGACTTCAGAAACAACAGCTGCTGGCTGAAGATGATGATGAACTCAAAGAAGTGACTGACTTGAGAAAAATAGCAGCTCAGTTGTTGCAGCAAGAACAAAAACACAGGTATAACAATATTAGTTAAAATAACTTCTGTTACAATTAATTTATTCTTTAACCTCTCTTATACCCAAAAGCTTTTGACACCTTATTTTGAGAACAGTTTTGTCCAGATGCTAAAGAGTGAAGTGATGGACTCTGTCAAGATACCTGTCCTGTGTTTCTTGTCTGAATTACACAACTTCCCTACAGTTTGTTTGCGACTGGTCATTTTTATTCAGATACAAGCTAATTTAGGTCATACTTCCTTCAGTCCATATCCTGTGGACTGAAGGGGAAATTAGTTTTAACATTATCATGTCTAATGACAATATCTATGGATAAAAATAGATCATTTCAACTGCCTGCCTTTCTCTACTTCATTATGGGCATCTCAACAGAATCTTGAAAAGGAGTCATGGAACAAGCAGCAGATTAAAGGAATGTAATAGAACAAGTTAGCAACTGTGTAAAATGAAGAACAAGAAGGAATAGCCGGAGTCACATAGAAGTGGCCAGACTGGCAGAGGAACAGTTTCTGTACTGTTCTTTAACAAGCAGGCAAATACTGTAAGGTACTTCTAGAGTAAGCTCCTCTGAGAGGTGACGGTTGTATTTAATAGTAGTTCATTAACTAAAATAGTTCATAACACTCATTCAGTATCTCACAGTAATAGATGTAAGTTCATACCAACTTAAATACTATGTTCTTTTCTTTCAATTTTCTGTGTAATTATGATACTCTGCTGCTTTGCTTTTAAGATGGTTGAAATACACATGAAGCCCTCAGAGAAACTGAGATCTCAATACTATGAATTACAGGGTCTTAAAAATTCACCAGCATTTTATATTAGGTGAATAGAGTAACAGTAGTGTTCATGTGTGAAAGATAAAATAAGTTTTGCTTAGAACTCCAAGCCCTGAATTCAAGAATTGGTTGTTCACAGGGAGGGGAAAAATAGGAATGGAATGTTAATGCTAGGATATTCTCCGTACCTAACGTACTGCGAATAAGGCCAAGAATGCATCATTTTCTCCTATTAAGGAAGAGAGAATGAGGGTGTTTTCCTCATATTAGGTTTTAATATGATGGTTATTTTATATGTTGCATGAGGCTCTTGTTTAATTACGTATTTCCTGGTTATCTAATGATTTGAAATGCCAAACCACTCTTCTTCTGGAGTACTGCAATTTGAATTTTACTTGTCATATATTGTTGTGTCTTAATGCAGTGGTCTTGCTAATTGTTCTGCTTTGTCTTGAATTATGCAGATGTGCAATCTTAATAGTTCTTAAGTTTTACATCTTAGTTTAGCATTTATATATTAAAGTTGGCTTATGTATCTTTAGGTACATGAGCTCAAAATCTCCTCTAACAGAAAATTTAGCCCTGACTGGCAATAAGAATATTATTTAGCATTTTGTGAAGATACTTCTATGCTTATTTGTGGAAAATGTGGTCAATCAGTGAACAGAATCCTCATGGAAATTAAGCATCACAAAATAACTCCTTACTAATCACATTTCTGTTTGTTCAGTGTATGTTTTTGTAATATTATGCAGTCTCCTCTCCTTTTGCTTGCTATGCTAATGACTTCCCTGTCCTCTCCCATCAACCTATCCTGCTTCTTCCTTCCGTCTTTGACTTTGGTGTGCATGAAATGTGAATGCAGACGAAGGCCACTAAGCTATAGAACTTCATTCAGTGAAAAGCTCTTCCAGAGGACCAGGGCGGCAGGACGTGCATCAAGGTATAAAGACTTAAAATGTGGACAAAAGAAATGCTCTTGGCCATTTCTTGAACAAACACAGTTAAAGAGATTGGTTGAGTTAGCCTAAGATGTTTTGTTATCAAAAACAGTTTGCAATATTTGTTCTTTAGGATGAAATATTAATTAAGAAAAATATTTAATTAGGCAATTCTTCAAAGAACACTTTGAGTCCAAACCTAAAAGCTTTGATTTTTCTTTTAAGTATACAACCTCAGATACAGTACCTCATGCAAAGTGCTGCTTTTACTTTTTTGGGATTTTGTTTGGTGTTTTTGTGTTGTTTGTTTGATAGTTTGGTTTTAAAGTGATCATTTTCAAGGTAGCATGACCAGAGATAATTTGTTTTGCATTTGACCCATGGTGGAAGTATTTGTAATATACAAACCTCACTGGTAACATAAAATTGGAGTAAAGTGTAGACTATACTCAAACATGTAAGTGTTGAATGAAGTGATTTCAGACTTGGTTACCTTATAAATTGAAGCTCTGCAACTTAGTCTGGATACTCCTTGTCTTTTTCAAAAGACAGTAGAGTAGTTTAGATTAAATAATTTTCATTGGTTCCAAATGAACCTGTTTGAATTTGCATCACAGTTAAGTCTGGGTTTTTACCTGGCAGCAGTGATGTCCTAAAACTGTCTAAGTCCAGAAGAGCACAGCTTCAGTCACAAAGCAGAGCCAATGTGAAATCAGTGGACTGCTCTGGAACGAGTTGAAAATAAATCACCTTTGTCTCACTGCACAGGATTTCTAGTGTCTTTTTACACTTTAGAGTATCAACGTAGTACTTGCTTGTCTAAACTTGAAGATAGCTAACCTTAAAATAGCAGTACCATTTTCACTTCATTTGTCTGTTAATCATTGTTATGTTTGCACAAAATCTGAAAGTATAAGTTGCTGAGAAGAGATTCCACTCTTTAAATCCTGAAACTTGAGAAAATATTTTCCAATCTTTGTTGGTCTTGCCATTGCATTTCTCTCTCAAGCACTTAAGAGTAGATGCTGTGGTTGCATAATATAGAAGTAGAATATATAAATGTGGTGTTGAGTAATTTATATTTTAAAAATTGTGTGAGTTTTAGAACACTTTAAGAGGATTAGTTTGTGTATTACCTCTGTAACAATGGAATTGTTGTGATTTGTAGGAATCATAACTAGGAAATTAATTGCAGTTCTAGCTCAGTTATCCTATGCAGGTTCTTAGTTCATGAATCAGTCAGGACATCAGTATTTGGCCTGATAATTGACCTATACAATAAAGATTTGGGTTTGATGAGTGATGACATGAGTGACAACAGTTGCTGAAATTATTGGTGGACTATCAACACCACACTTGAATGTAACTTCTGAACTTGAACTACTTCTACTTTCATGTTACATACTCTGCTTTGTATTGTATTTCCTGGAAGACAGTAATTAATGTACCTGCAGTGATTCCCCCTGAACCCCTTTCAGCTGAACGAATTATTTTGCCAATTGTCTGCAATTTAGTAGATTCAGATGAATTTTTTCACTATTTTCTTTAGTTAAAATCTTTCAAGTTTATTATTCCACAGGAAATTGAGATTTCTGTGACTGGGCTTGCAACATGTCAGATACTGAACTTGCTGTTACTTCCCCATCTATATTCTTCAGTTTTAAAACAGGAGCTTTCAAAAATTACTGGCTTTGTTTTAGGAAGTGTAAGAATATACTTTGTTTAAATAATTTTAGTTCATGATGAACTCAGTCATTAATTATATACATGTTGCACTGAAATGGTGAAAAGTAGATGAAAATTGTATGTATATATGTGTTAGAATTAACTTGAATGGTTTTTCCTTGTGTTTCATATAATAAGTATAGAAAAGGAATAGCCTGTATTATCTACAATCATTGCATTTACACTACAATGTCAGTGCAAGTCTGCAAGTGTTGCATTAAACTGAGTCTAATTTTTTTTTACTTGTAATTTTTGTTTGCTACGAAGTCTCACTGAATTTCTCATTGCTTTCAGTTGAAGATAAAGCTAGATTAAACAGGGGTTCTCTGTAAAAAGTAATGACTTTTAAATAACATGTTTATATTCTGGATTGATAACCCATGATATTATCTTGGTTACTGTTTTTTCAGGCTGTAGTATAAATTAATTCTGGGATGCCCCTTCAATCTTGGTTTCTGAACACAAAATAGAGGAAGCAGATGCTACAGACTGAGTGCCGCAGGCATTTACAGGCTTAACTTTTACAGGCTTTAACTTTTACAGACATTTACAGGTTTACAGGCTTAACCTCTCATAAACTGAGGGTCACACAATGAGAGGTTTATACTGCATATGAGATTACTGAGCTCAAAGTTATCACAGTAATCAGAGAAGTTTGTTTGAAAAATCATCAGTCATTTAAAGTAAATGGCTGTGCTGCACTGCATAATGGTAAAGAAATATAAAAAGGGGCCTACTGTTTTACTTTCTTCCATGGAATAATTGGTTGTGTTCTGATTCTTAATACATTCTAGTTCTCAATATAATTCTGTGTAAATATACGTCCACCACACTTCTGCATATGGAGTCAGTGTCAAAGTGTAATATTGCTACCTTCAAGAGTTCAGAATTTTTCACTTAAGGTCAAGATGATGCTTACTTGAAAACATTTAGTTTTAAGTGTTACTGATAATTTTATTTTTAATACTTAACACATCCATAAGAAGTCGTATCATCTTCCTGTGTACATACACACATGTAGTATGCATTTGCTCCAGATGAAAACACCTTTCTGAATCTTTGTAAGTAATCTTTTTTGGTTGTTTACCATTTAGGAAAATGGAATTTCCATTAAATTCTGCATTAAAATTTTCATTTTGTTCTTAACCTGTGTTTCTTAATTTTCTACCTCACCTTTTTACCTACATTTCCTTTGCACTTGCAGTGTTTCTTTCTCAGCCACTTTCTCATCTGTCCTTCCTGACTGACTTTTTTGTGCTCAGTCTATCTCTATCCTTTCTGGTCTGCTTTAGGTTGACTCTCTTTTGTCTTCTAATTTTAGGGAACAGTGCGGCTTTTTGTGTTGAGAGCAGCATCACTTTACACAGGTGTGAGATCAGTTGAAATAGTATCTATTTAGGGAGAAAAATAAGAGGAGACTTCATTTTGGTTTGAGTTACCACCAAGTTTTGCTTCCTTAAAATACAGAACTTGAAATACTTCAAGAGCTGGAAATTATACTCGTAATTCAAATGGGAGCAGGAATGCTCTTGGATTTCATATGTGTTCACACATTTTAGTTTTATGGAAGATGCCATTTAATGCTCAAAACTTTTTTATTTTCAGGAAATGTGATGCAGTAAAAGTAACATATTCTAAGAAAATTGTTTTAAATACCTTTTTTTTTCCCTAGGCTTCTTAATCATTCAGTTTCAGTAAACACAAGGAACAGGCCAAAGCAGCCAATGGAATCTGAAAAATGGTATTGATATACTTAAATATATCACAGCTTTCAATCTTTTATTACTTTCATTGTTGTTTATTGTGTTACTACTGCCATCTTCTGTCATAACGCTTTTAAAAGTTCATGATGAAATTGAAGCTACAAGAGTAATCTATTCTTGAGCTTCTTTCTTTCAGATTAATATAAAAATCTGTTCTTCTGGGCATTTAGGAAAGTAGATGTCATACAGAAACAAATTTGTAGGTTTGATTATGGCAGCAATTCATTTATGTTTCAGACCTCTAATTTCAGTGTGGAAAGTTGTAGCTCCTCCCACAGGTGATGGCGCTGTGCAGATGTCTTATCCTATGTTACACAAGATGTCACTGGAACTGTGCTTGGACATCTAAATTTTCCTCCTTGCAAGTTCTTTTGTGCTGTTAAGAGCTGTTGGAAAAGCGGTGCTGGGAGTTCAGCCTACAACACCTTTATTGTTTGTGGAGGATGTGTTACTGAGGAATCCACTGTCTGCAGGAGCTGTACTTAGGCTTTTTATTTGAATTAAAAACAAAGCAAAACACCCATACACAAAACAAAGGGAAAAAAATAACCAAACCCAGAAACCATCAATAATCTAAAATAAGCAAAGCCTTTTCTTTAGGGAACTGGGAAATGTCCAGACCTGTGTGGAGAGAAAAAAGCTGTAACTGCTGTTGGTGCTGGATAGCAGTGGGGTGGGAAGCATCTTGACCCAGTGGAGCTCCTTCAGTGTGACACACCCTACTTTGGCTATCTCCCCTCTCAGTGGTACCTGTGGTTTTGCAGAGCTGGCTGCACACGTGTCCTGTGGTTGTGTGACTCATGCTGCAGCTGTTACTTGGAACCTTCTAGGCCTTGCTTACTTACCACAGATTCTCTGTGAGTTGCTGTCACCTATTCAAGTGTACACCTCAGTTAGGCTTCTTTATTAGAGAAGGGAAGAATTAAATTTGCCTTTTCTTTTTTTGTTAATGAAACAGGCAGTTCTGAGATGTAAAACCAAAACAAACTAAAAAATTCAAAATCAGTTTTATCTGAATAAAAGTACTATAGTGTGGAAGACCCATTGTCAAGTTATGTTAAAGGAGAGTGAAATATGATTTCAGATTTTAGTTAAATGGTCATACCTTGAAGCCACATTGTGACATCTTATACAGATGGCAGAAAAATACTGTAGTGCTGTGGAAAAGCCACTTTTTAAGAGTTCACTTTTTTGATATTTTCAAGTAACTTGTTTTAAAGTACACAAAAAAGTAGTGTGCTTCATAATACCTTTCATCTTACTTTTTAGTGTTTCAACAAATGAAGTGAATTCCTCAGTGTTCCCATACAGCTGGCAGGTAAATATTCAAATGTAAATGTGGTGGTTTAATATTGCAGTGATTTTGTTGTTGTTTTCTTGATTTTGTCTCTATGGCAGAAAACTTCTTGCATTCTTCTGATTGCTTATACACATAGTTCTTGAAGGTGTCTTAATTGTGATGGAAAATATAAACTGTTTGGAGAGCTTATGCCTCAATTTGACTTGTTTGTAATTGAGGCCATTTGTTTTAAAAGCATGTGGTACCAGCTTTAACGTCTTGAAACTAATGAGGCATAAATTTTACTTTCTTGGGTTTAGTATGTCTTTCCATATAAAGGTATTGCCTCACCATAATGTTCAGTTTGGTTTTTAGATGCAGCTTCTAGATGGATTGAAGTATGTAGGCCTTTAATTTCCATACCTCAATGAGAAGCTTGCGTGATATGACAAAATTCCAGTTAAACTGTAGAGAGTACTTTATTATTTCAATCTGTTAGTTATCTACAATTGCTTTAAATGCCCTCATATTCTTGTAAAAAGAAATAGAAATGTTGTGGTACCCTTAGGAAACAGGCTGTTTAGATTGTCTACTTTCAATTTTCATAAGGCAGGCAGTCATATATATTTATTATTATTTAAGAATCAATCTACTTTAGCTGTCTCCTCAGTATGTATTTCATAATACAATGCTTTGAAAGAGATTTCTCTTCCAGCTTGTTGGGGTGTATAATCTTTTAGATAGAAACAGCCAACAAATACTCCAACTGTCTTGTTGTAGCCATCCTTTCTCTGTGTGATGAGTATTCACAGTGAGAAATTAGATGTGCTAGTGGCTAACCGCACTGGAAACTGGTGTATTTCTGGCAGCCTTTGGTGATTTCCTAACCTACCTACAAAATTAGTCTCAATGCTGAAAAGTGTTATTTTCTCAAGAATTATTTCATAGATTATTTTTCTTCTGTGAAATACATTTTAGAATTTGAAAATAAATAGGTGGTTTCTACCAGAATCACCATTAAGACTCTTAAATTTTGTCCTGGGTTGACAAGGAAGTGAGTTTTCTTGGGAAGTTATAGTCAAACCAATCAGTGGTCAGCTTTGAATATTGACACCTGGTGTGACCACTGAAGACATTGGACATGCCTCTGAGAACACAGTGGGTTAAAAGCAGAGAATGGCCAGGGAAACTTTCTCTTCTGTTCTGCTCAGTGAAGAGCTCAGAGCTCCCCTGCCCAGCCATGGGCTGGGTGGGGGAGGGGAAGCCATGCGGCCTAGGAGAGGTAGGCCAGGGGGTGAAGGGACTGGAACTGGGTTGGCCCCTGCAGGACGGAAGGGTGGAAAAAACTGAGATGTCTTTGTTTCCCCCCCCCAGAGGGAGAGAGAGAGAGAGACAGAGAGCCTCTGTCACCTGGAAATTTGATATCATGTGCCAGCAGTATGCTGGCAGTGCAGAAAGGGGAGGAGGAAGGTGCCCAGGTTTGGAAGAGCTGGGCAGGCTGCTGTGAGATTTCAGTCGTCCTGGGAGCCCAACATTTAACCCTGTCTTAGGCAAAGAAAGCTTTGCAAAACACTACTCCTCCTCAATTTGAAAGAGCAGAGACAGTCTGGGACCTGAGATGTCAGAAGAAGATGGAAAAGAAATCCTAGGTGGGAGGAGATGATGGAGTGGCCTTTGGCTGGGCTTTTCTTGTATAGCCATAGACTGAACCAATTCTCAACACAGAGACTACATTTAGGGGGATGCAGTGGTTTGAGCCAAGAGAGTGACCTGCTGCAGTGATTGCCAATGCAGGAGTGGGGGTGACCTGCTGTAGTGACTGCCAGGGCAGGAGAGAGCGTGACCTGCTGCAGTGACGCCATGTGCAGGAGTGGAGTGAACAGAGAAAGATGAGGAGGGTGTGGTGGTGCCCTCTGTCTTCAGGGAAGAAGATCTCTGTTCTCGAGACCCTTGGCCTCAGGGAAGGAGAAAATGGGGGGGACTGTTGTCCCAAAATGAGAAACTGTTGTTCTTTTGGTCCTTGGCAAAGCATCTTTAAAGGAACCCTATGAGCAGTCTTCGTCCATGCACTGTGGTGAGAGCACTGTACATGGAAGGAGGATGTCAAGATGGCAGATTTTCTCTGGGCGGTGCCATGTATGACATGGAAACATAAGAAGTTTCAACTGTGTTTCCTGTGGAGGACTAGGGTACAAGAGAGACTCCTCTTTCCCTTGGTGCACTGAGAATTGATTGAGTGGTGGTAACTTGATCAAGGGTCCAAGGTTTTGTCTCACTGTGTTTTGGTGGAAATTGGGTCGGAAGAGGAGGAATGTTTTAAAGAATTTTAATTCTGTTTTCCTGATGCTGTGCCTCAGTCGCAGGAGAATGGGTTGGCGCAGGCTGCTGGCAAGCTCCGACCCGCTCTCCCCTAGGCGTGCGCCACGAGTGGCTGCTCCCCGCCTCAGCCACTGGCAGGCAGAGGGTAGAGGTTCAGCCGCAGGCTCTGGTCCTTTACCGACAGAAGCAGCCAGTAAGAGTGGACCCCCGTCGAAGGATCGAGGCAAAGGAAAAAGGGAAGGACCCTTGCTTGAGTCTCTGAGTAGTCTTTATTTCGCCCCTTGCAGGGAGCAGCACAGGTGACACAGTGTAACAACTTGAAGGAAAGTCAGAGGCAAAAGGGCTCGAAGTAGAGAAAAACGGCAACTTTTAAGGGGGGGCTGTCCCCAGGGGGGAGACAGCCTAACAACAAAGCAAGTGCTAGATAGGCGGAGTATGGGTGGATATATGTAAACATAAAACCAATAGGGAAGGAGAAGGGGAGAGTGCATGCTTAATATGCCAATGAGTGAAAGGAAATATCATAACTGACAAGGAAGCTTCTAGATAAATAATGACAGACAAGCTGCAGGGGCAGGATTCGGAGGATGGACAGGAAAGGATATGGAAATAAGGGAGGTATATACCAGGACTGACATGGAGAAAAGCAGGAAAACAGGTGGAAAACAACTTTAGGGAGACACTATTAGGAAAACTGAACAGGGGTGAATAGGGACAAACCTATTCATTACAAACAACATTACAAAAAACATTACAATATTTTAAACAATTTCTTAAGCAAATAAATGTCAAAATCCCACTACCACATTTTCCTGTGTGTTCCTTTTACCATAGTGTAGGTTAATAATTTTTTTTCTTTATTTCTAAGCTCGAGCCTGCTCTGCTCTATTTCTGGTTGCATCTCACAGCACTGATTTGAGAAAAATATATTTTCAGGGTGCAGTGGCATCGTGCCAGCGCCAACCCATGACAACTTTCAGGTTATAAAGCTAGATTGAGGCAGGCAAACAATTAACTGTTGTAGTTCATAATAATTTGTGCTTATACGCAAAAGGGATGATTACATTTTACATTAAAGTATTTCTGACTATTATAGTCACTGGAAAACCAGAAGGATTCAGTGGATGAGCAGCACTGGCCAGAAACACAGCCAGTAATCTGGCAGAATGAAGAGAGAAGGAGAAGTAAACAAATTAGAAAAGAGTATTTCAAGGTAAGGGGGGGAGTGAGGGTGGGTGACACTTTTTTTAATGAGAGTAGAAGAAACTATTAAACTAAGTAAAGATAGATTCTCAAAGGTTGTGATGCTTTTAAATTTGCATGTAACATATAATTTTGTTATTTTACTCTTTTGATTATTATTTATAGGTATGTATTTAGGATAATTTGAGAGTGCAGGAAAATCAACAGGAAAAAAATTGATAAAAGATTTTGTTTATCCTTCAAATAAAAGAAAGTAATTAATTGTTGTTTTCTGGCAAAACCAAAAACTAATCTTGTCATTGGTCCTTCACCATCTATTTGGAGGGATTTTTATTTAACCATTTATGTACTTATTTTTAGTGCAAAGAAAAGATACATTGCCTTGTTTTTTGCAGCATGGTTCTAGGAATGATTTATGCCTTTTTGGTCTCAAGGCATTAGTTTTCATTTCAGAAGGAATATTTTCAGTGTTCCCTTGATGCTGTAGTGTGCACCCTCAGTCAGCAGGTGCCAGTGTCTGCTTTCTGCAGAACAGAGGGGAAGTTCTAGCAGCATTAGGTAACGTTTGTTTTGGGCTAAGTAGAAAAATAGGAGAACTCTGAGCAGAGCTAGGTTGAATTAGAATTAAATTTGTCACTTAAGAAATTAGTTTCTTGGGTCTTTGCCATCAAACATCCTTGTGAAATGCCAGGGAACTTCAAAGAAATTAAATTCTTGGGAGAACGGAGCATGCCATACATCTCAGATATATTGTTGTGGTTACAGAAGCTTTTTTTTTTTTGTGAAGGGATTATGGAATTGTATCTTCTTTTCAGGGTTTTCATCCTGAAATTAATTTTTGCTGTGGCATTGAAGAAGAGAGAGAGAGAAACTTCTTAGTGAAACAGAATTCAGTTGTTTGGCTGGTTAAAGAGCTGTGCTACCAATACAGAAGTGGTTCCTCATAACTTACCAGTGAATTCTGTGATGGAAGCAGATGCCTGAAATCGCATTACATACAGCTCTAGATGGGTCTCCTAAGTGAATTAAACAGCCTGTACTAGTAACAAACGACACTCTTTCATAGTTTCATTTGCAAAACCAAGGCAGTAAGCCACAGAAAAAGAGCTTGTTTGCCGTGGCAAACTGGGAAAAAAAAATAGGCACCATTGCTGTTGTGAGAAACCAGTGACAATACAGTTGTCTCTTGCTTAGCCTGCATTTGTGTCACATCATGAAGAGGAGTAGCCTGGCCACATACACCCCACAAACTTAGACTTTTGTAGTGATGATATTTTTAATTTGATCTGCATGGGGCTCCTCTACTTTTTAGTACACTTTATCTGTAGACAATGAAATACATTTATTTTTTTAAATACCACTTTTGTAAATTTTTTCCTTCAATTCTTCCTTAATTTTCTCCGCTTTCTGCATTATCAGGGAAGTGGGGCAGTGATGAAGGCAACACACAACAAATCAGAAAGACATGGGGGTAAAGCATGTCAAGTCAATTTCCTGAAGTGTAAACAATTATAGTCACATAAAACATATTACAAAAGTAGCTTTCACAGGTTGCATATTTTTTTCTAGGAAATAATTCTTTGTGTTAGCAGTTGTTAAGAACTTTTCACTTGGATCAGCTGTCACATGCAGAGTTTACATTATAAAATTGTTTCGTTTTAAAATGCACTTACCTCTTCAACTAATGAAGGCCTTGTCTAGCCTAGAAATGTCATGTTCTTTTCTGGTTTGTTTCTTTTTGTTCCTTTGTTTCTGTAACATGGATTTTTTTTCTCAGCAGTTCCATTAGTAATAAGTAACATCTTGAGTGAAAGCAAGCCTTTTAGTTCAAATGAAAACCATGTTTTCATTTAAAGTAATAATTGTGTGTGTTTTGCAGTATAAGTCTTCCAGAAAGAATTCAAGTGGAAATGAAAATGATGAGGTGAGATGTAGCAGTTGTGTGAAATATTAAGAAATAAATTTATTCTCTTTTCTTTTTTGAACGAATTAACTTTGCATTCCAAAGCCATAGCAGAAATAACTATTACACTCCTTTATTTGGAAAAAAAAAAAAAAAAAAAGATCATGATTGCCTGCTGGGAAACAGTAGGATGTTTGCTTGCTTTGGTGATAGCAAAATTAATCCACCTATCAAGCAGAGGTGATGTAAAACTAATATTTGATAAAAACAGCGAATAGTGGTTCCTTGCCTTACATATTTTAAATTTAGTTGCTGCCAGTTTGTAGCATACTTGGCAAATGTTACATGTCTCATGGATTTCATAATTTCATATTTCTTAAAGCATCACTTTCATTTTTATAATTTCATCTCTTTGATTTCTTTTTAGCAAGACAGTGATAATATTAATGTGTCCCCACAGTCTCCTGTGTCGTCTCAGGTACAAATTTGTGGGTTTGTTTTTCATTCAACAAATATTTCTTTGTGTTCATTGCTGTCACCAGGTTTTCATGCAGATACTAAGCTGTTAGTTTCCTTTGAAATTACAATTAGAAGTATTTCATCATAATAAAAATTCAAAAAGAGATAGAAACTAGAGACAGGTATTACAACTTGTTTTACCTTTGCAACTCTGGTCTCCCCTAGAGTTCTTCTTTTTGACTGGTGTGAGGAAAGGTGCATTGCTTTGTCTCCATTATCTTCCCTGATGAAAATACTAATGAAACAAAAATCAAATTTGCCATATTTGATAGGCCTTCCTAAGGAAGACTGCTCTTCAGGGCACATAGTCACTGAGAGGATTTGAAGTTTATGGTTTAGTACTTTATACATCACCGGGAACCCAAAAGTGATGACACTTCTCAAGGAGTTTCATCCTTCTCAATCCTGGGTGTCACCTTTGTGGTGCAGCCTTCCAGCTTCATTCAGGGGTTGCTGTGCCTGAAGTCTCACTGTGAGAGCACTGCACTGCTTAGCACAAAATAAAGTAAATATTATTAACATTTCTACCTCATGTCAGTAATCAGTCTGAGAGAGAAGAATTAAAACATCTCCTAGAATACACTGGGATGAAACAAGGGTATTTCTTGTACATAACAAGATACTGAGTGCATTTTTCTTTTCATATGGTGAAATGAGAAAAACCTGGTCTTCATAGTTGGAAGTCGATATTGCTTAAGAAATGTTTTGATGCTAAACATTGGGAGAATATTTGCATTTGCATTGGCTTACAGCTGGCTTAAACTCTGTTCACAGAATGGTTTGCAGTAGTTTGAAATATTTTGCAATACATTTTAGATAATCTGGTGCTGCTTTTCTTTCTCCTTATGACAGTTTTATCTATATGTAGTAAGGTTACGTTCATTCAATTTATTTTATATTGTCCTCTTCAAAAGACTTTTACAGTTAAGCAGAAGCACTCTCCTTAGGCAAGAATAACTTAAACAGTATCTTGATGGGAACAAAAGTTAACTTCTTTTAATGAGTGGAAGAAAACTGACTTTATCTCTTTCAACAGGATTATGAAAGGACAGATAGTAACACTCATGGTCCATTTGGTCTCAAACCAAGATCAGGTAAGCTGCAGTTCTCTAACACGGTGTGTTTTTTTGCTAGGCTGCAAGAGGCAATAAGCATAACAGATGTCACAGTACAGCAGTTCACTCAATATACTTATTGCTGCAGAGTGCTGGGAAAGGCACAGACAGCTGCTTTGACAAACAAATAATTGGAAGCTTCTCAAGTTGTAGAGTGATTTATTTGGGTTTTTTTTAGGAAGTTGTTTTAGTTAAGCTATTTTTCCCACTTCTTTATTTTGTGCATACTTAGACATTGTCAAAGAACAGGGAAACAGTACACAATTGTTTTTGAGGTTTGATGGCTTAAAGGCTTTAAGCTTGATTAAAAGTAAAACACAATGCAAATACTTTCAAAGCTAGACTGATATTCTTGAAGAAGTGCAGATGGAATTGTATGTCCCATATTGATATTTCATTATTGAAGCCAGTTCAGTCTCCATGTTTTCTAATTATCCATTTACACTTGAGTAAGATGATCTTTGCATTTTATTTGAAAGATGTTTCATAGGCAGCATCTTGTCTAGCAGGATGCTTAAATATATTTGTTCTTAAAAGTTCTGCATTTTTTTTCCTGTTTTTATCCTCAGTTGTAGATCTTCAGTTTTTGAATGTTTTCAATCTGATTTCTGACTGACTTCCCTCATGTTTGACAGCTTTCATCCGTACCTCACGCCAGGACTACGGTGCAATGGATCCTGGGTTTACTATGAGGAGGAAAATGGAACATTTAAGGGAAGAAAGGGAACAAATCAGACAGCTTCGCAATGTAGGTACCATCATACACTATATGGGTGCAGTGCATTTGGTTTGTTCTGTTCCACAATTTAAATCTTCATTTTAAAGGCCTCCAAGTTGTTGCAGTTATACAAGTGTCCCTTGGACACTCTTGGATGTTCCGAGCCCAGGTCAAAAGCATTTGAGACCCTGAAATGCAGCCACAGCCCCCTGTGGCTTTGAACCTGATCCATGGAACAATTTACCAACCTTGCAAGAAGAACAAGAAATCACAAAAGTTTAGATATTATAGTAGAAGTAGTCACAAAGTGAAAGGAAGAATTTTTGAGTGCTGTACAAGGGGGTTTTAAGCCTTGTACAAAGGAGTCTGAGTTTTGTACATGGGGGTTAGAAGTTCTAAGATGGAGGGACTTGGGTGTGCCCTGTCCTCTTTCTTTCTCCTTCCTAACCTCCATGTTCATGGTGATGTTGGCACTCTCAGATTAGTTTAGAGTAGAAAGTCACTGTTCAATATAGGTGATAGGCATTGGGGAAAACCATAAACATTTAATACGTAATGTATGTATAAAAGAAGGCACCAGCGCCCTGGGTGTCAGAGTGTGCCTTTGCCTGACTGCTGAATGGACCGCAGCAGTTCAGGAAGAAAATCTTTTGGATAACATACAATAAACTACCTTGAGACCGGACGACTGAAGACTACTGAGTCTTTCTTTAGAAGCACGGGTTGGAAGAGACTTTTACACCTTTCCAAGTCACCCCAATCAGGGAGTGAGACCCGACATACAAGGGCATCCATGTAGTGGTACTTCTTCCTAAGGAATTTCATGTAACAGGCTTCACTGGTACCTGTTTGGGTCCAACCATAATACTGACTGGGAATTTGCTGGGGTTGTTTTCTTTCTAAAAAACAAAGTGAAATGAATTTTTTCTGAGGTTTTAAATTTTCTAGGGAGATAATAAATCTGCTTGTGTTTGCTATTGTTTGACCTGAGATCTGAAGAAAAATGATTATTTTCTAAATGGACAAATGCTTTTTGAGTGTAGAAAGTTGCTACAAATTTCATGATCCTGGATACATTTTGGATTTCTAGTAAATTGTTTTTTGTCTAGTTCTGTTTTTAAGGTTTTTAGCAGTTAGAGTTAACTAAATCATAGCTGCTTTGCTTTTCAGGGCAGTGTTGATTTGTGGTGTGCCTTCTATGAAGGGTGTTTGTTTGTCTGGTTCACTTCCTGAGCAGTGAAGTCTTCTTGTTGGGGTGGGAAAAACCATTGTTTGCCTTCTCTGTTTTGCAACACAAGAGTGGGCCCTTGGCCACTCCAGCTTAACTTTTATCTCTACAAGTGAAATAGCCTTTCCCACATTTGTGTTCCCTTCTTTTTATTTTCCTCCTTCTCATAAAATCCTGTATGGTTTCATCTCACAGATTCTGCCCACTAAGCACTGATCACACATTCAGCATAACACTTCTGTCCTTAAGTTCTGTGCTTTCCTGTTATGAGCAGTGAGTTTGTTGTATGGGCTTGAGAGCTGTGTATTCTGGTCATTGTTGGCAGAAAAGACATTTCTCAGTGTATGTTGTTGTATTGTCATTTAAAAAACCCCACAAAATAACAAAACGCAAGAAAAACCAAACAATACAAACAAAAGAAACACAGGGCCTATAAGGAGAAAAGGATGTTTTTACTGAGTAAAGCATAAATTTATTCTGTTTATTTCAATTTAGTATAAAAATGTTCCTTTTAACATCTACATGCTTTAAAATACCCTGCTTTTAAAATGAAAAACTAGCTAATGTTGTGAGTAACTTACTTATGGCCTTTTTCCTAGAATCTTGAATCCAGGTTGAAGGTAATTTTGCCAGATGACATTGGAGCAGCGTTGATGGATGGGGTGGTTCTTTGCCATTTAGCCAATCACATAAGGCCACGTTCTGTTGCCAGCATTCACGTCCCATCGCCAGCAGTGGTAAGGCATAAATAATTTATCTCATTTTTGGTACATCTTAAATGAAAAGAAGCTTTTGAATTTCGATATTAAACATTGTGAGTCATGTTTACCGCATTGATTTGCTACATTACTCACTTTGGTTTTTCAGTAACTGTTAGTGAATTTACAACAGAAATACAGACTCCTTCATGAATGTCTAATGAAGATCTAATATCCTGTCTTCACAGCCTAAACTCAGCATGGCAAAGTGCCGAAGAAATGTTGAAAATTTTCTTGATGCTTGTAAAAAATTGGGCGTTCCACAGGTACGCTAATTGCTTTATTGATTTATTAATAACCACAGAAAACGTCAGCAAATACTGAGTTTGGGGGGTTAGGGGATCTTTATTTAGGGAGCGCTAGTGATTAAGACACTAACCAGAGAACTTTATGATCTGAAGAGAAATTCCATTCCAGGCTTATGGGGTGGACTTGAGGAAGCTACTTTATGGGTTTCTAGTCGGTTCTTAATAGTGAAACTAACACTGACCTCCTTGTAATGTATATTGTCATCTAAACAAAAGAATGGACTTGAGAGGGTAATGTTTTATTACTTGAAAGTCTTGAGTTTAGTAACTAATTTTGGCATCAATTCAGTCTGCCTAGGAAATATCCTTCACTTACAGAAGTCTGTAGCCTGAATGATTGGCTGTCTTTTTTAGCATGGCTGTAGTTGCACTTGTGCTTCTGTTGCCCAAGTGTATCCTCTTACCTCCTTTTATGAGGGGGAAAAAATTTAAAAATAAGTAATTTCCTGCAGATTATGAGACAAAAAATTCCCTTGATCTTCTTTAGTGCAAGAAGAAAATTAGTTGATAGATTTAGAAGCTGGTTTACTGCTCTGCCATAGCTTCTGTCTCATGTGGAGCCACAGGCCATTCAGAAGCTAGAGGTGCTGAGATTTACCTCATGAATTACTTGTAACACCAGCTGACAGTTGGGAAGATTGTCCAGCTTGTGCTGAATTTTGAGATTGAATGATGACTTTCTTGGAGAATGGTTCATTATTGAGTTTATCAGCTCTTCTAAGTTATCCCAAGGGAAAGATTGTTAAGAAGATGGCAAAACAAGGGAGAGGGAGAAGGCCACTGAGCCAACAGCACCCACCAGCTTGTTTTTCTGACTCTGCATATGAAAAGAAAGCCCTTTAAGAATTTAGCAGTCTTTTATGTGTCTTCGGACATTTTCATAGTGTAACACTTCAAAGAGATTGTAACTATAACAAGTTTCTGCGCATTCTGTTGCTCTAGAGAACCACAGGGACATTTAAGGCCAAAGGTGTTTTCTCTGAAAGTGCCTTCCTGACGTGTGTGTGGCTTCAGAGGATGTGTTCGTTACCTGCCCTGGGGACAAAGGCATGGAACTGGTTAAATGTTTTGTGTTCTTTTGCAGGAGAGACTTTGCTTACCTCATCACATTCTGGAGGAAAGGGGTCTGGTGAAGGTTGGCCTCACAGTTCAAGCTCTGCTTGAGTTGCCTGCATTGAAAGTATCTCAGCTTTCTTCCATGTGACACAACTTCTTGGCAGCTAGACAGCTTCCCATTTGCTCTGTTATAGATTGCTCTGAGGCACTTCAGCCTCCTACACGGGAAGACCCAAGCCATCAAAAACTAAAACCTGTCCAGATACTGTAGAGAGCCTTACTTTGGAGCTGTGTGTGAAAACCTTGGAGTCAGTTCACAGTTAAAAGAACATAACTATTATTTTTTTTCTCTTTTGTAATTGGATGTATAAAGAGAATGTGGTAGCATCAGGTTCTCTTTCTAGTTATGTTAAAAGCTGCCATGTAACATCTCAGAGTTAAATTCCTTTTAACTCTAGATTAACTTTAGATTCCTTTTTTTCCATTGAAAATGTTGTTTAAATTACTTTTGAAAGTACAAAGCACACCCCCTGTCACTTTAATTTTTTGAGTCAATCATTTGATTTAAAGATGTCAAAAATGTAGCGATGGTATGATGGTAAAAATGTGAGTAACTGATCACTTGTAATCCCCTTTCACTTTCTGAAAGCTTAATATTTGCGTTCTTTGTTTTTTGCACTCCTGATTATAACTTATGCACTTCTGACATTGCCAGTATTGAGTCTGAGTGTCTGGTGATTACACAGAACAGGATACAACGAGATAAGGACACAGCTTATTGTTTTCCCAGTCTTCTAGGTTGGTGCCAAATATTTTTTTTCAGTTGTACTGTAGATTGTTTACCTGTGAAGTGCCTGTGTAATTGATAACTCTTAATAGTCTTAAACATTTTTGAAGTTTTTTTGTTTCAAATAGATAAAATAGAAATTTTTAAATATTTTAATAGTTTTTTCGTAAAATCAGTATGTGAAGATTTAAGTAATACTTCACATTTTTGGTGTTGGGTGTTTTAAGTTTGTTGCACAATTGTTGTCTAATAATTAGAAAACACTGTAAATACTTTTTATTTATGATATTTAATTTGATAATACCTGATTACTTTTGGTTTATTGTATTGTTGGACAAAAACAAAGTTGTCTACTTTTCTTTGTTTGGGACAAACAAATACACATGATGAATAAGACAGGAGGACTAGTGATTCATACAGAGTAATTTAGGACATTTTGATAAAACTGCCAAAATCTCAGGTTTACACTGTGATGTTCAGGATTTTATGTAATATTGCTCCTGATCTCACATGACATTTTTACAACAGCTATATCCATAATTTAGCTGGGAAGTATCAGTGTTTATCTTTTTAGTGTTTGCAGGGTTTATTTACATGAGTGTGGCATTAGCACACATGAGTAATTTACACAAGTGTGGCATTAGCACACAGGTCAGTTTGTACAAATGTCACTGTGCTGAGAAATTGGATGGATGGATAAATGTGAAAATGAAACATTTCCACTGTGGTGTTCTTTTGAAACTTCTGAGTCCATGTATTTGTTTGCTTCTGAACAAATTCTTGGTGTGTTGAGAACATTTTGAAACCATACACAGTTGAATTCTTCTCTAAACAAATTGCAAATAATTTCATAATTTTGGTAGTAGATCTGTTTGTATTAGTTTGTTCTTCGTGAATAGGTAGCTCAATTAAAAAAATGTTTTGACTGCCACAGATTTTTTATTTCAGGCTAAGTTATTTTCAGTTGAGGGATGTTTGCCAGGCATGTGACAAGATTTGATTCTGTTCTTTCCAATTGACCAAGACCCTATGTAAGATAATTCATCAAAAACTGAGGGAAGAGTGTTGTCTGTTCCCTGTACTGTAGTCCTTAAAGGCAATAGCTGACAGGAAAAATAACTTTTCTGATGATAAGTTTAAATATACCACTTATTTTTAAATCCATTGAAATAAGTTTGTTTACATGTAATAGTTAAAATCCACTGTTGTTCATATAGTGTTGACTTAAAACGCAGCTTATGGAGAGGCTGGTGTATAAATTAATTTGCAAAGTCGTAGGTATAAATCTTAGTTTAGATAAATATGTGTTTAAAGAAACTGGATTGCTTTGACATTTGAAATATCGTATTTCAAATCTATCTCTAATTGGTTCTTGTATCTCTTTTAATGGTTATTTTAGCAACTCCAGTCTCTATTTTCATTAATGGCGTTATCTGAAAAGTCATGCAAAATCTAATGAAAAAGTTATAATTCACTTAGTAAAATGCTAGCCTGCTACATTTAAGAAATCCAGCCACTCAAAAAGAATAAGTCTTTCATTTCACTGTTGTTGCTACTACCAGAGCAAAATTCTAGTTCAGTGTTAGCCATGGAAGTGCTAACTATAAATTGTCACTTTGTTATCTGAAAACTGATCTTCACTGTTATTTCATTGTCATATTTAAAAACATTTTCTGATCTTAAGGTAACATTTTTCTTTCTTGAACTAATTTTATTAAGTTACATCACAGTGTAAACATTAAGAATTCCCTTGATGTAGCATGGTAGCTGCTGACTACTTAGGGTTTTTTCAAACTCCTTAGTAAGTTGAAAACTGGATATGAAACTTATGTACTCATTTTAAACTGGAATCTACTAAAAAAACTTTTCTTTTTTTTTTTTTTTAGTACTCTGCAGTTCTTCCCCACAGGCTTGCTACCAGCAGTCGTGCTTTGCCATTCCTTGGAAATTATTATGGCCGCCTTCTTGGGGAAGGATAGTGTCATGAGTCTTCCAAGGCTTTCCTTTTAGGATGGCAAAGATTAAAGCTTTCAAGTACCCTTAGGAGTAGTCTGAGAAAAGACCCACTGTGCTTGGATGAATCTTTTTTCTCATCTCTAACTCTTTTTACTACTATTAATAATAATCTAAAGCCTTGCTAACATTGGCTTGTACCCACTGTGATTTCTTTAACAGCAATTTCAAAAATGATACTAAAAAGATTTGAATGTTAAGTTTTCATTTCCAGGTAGCCTGTGAAGATAGTTATGTATCCTCTGTACAAGAATTTGCATATACTCTATTCCTTTTCCCCTTTCCTTTTGATTCCCAGCATCTTACTTACTTTTGTTAATTTTCAGGTCTAGTGCATTCCGGTTGTTGGTTACTCTGGGCCACTTCCCTTCTTCCTCTTGAATTTTTTAAAGGAATTGTTCCAGTGGCACTGGTGAACCATTGTGATTCCAGAATCCATGTTCCAAACATTTCCAGTGTTTGAGATACCCATCTTCCATTTTGTTTAGGATTTTTTTAGTACTTGATACAGCTGATAGGGAAGGTAAAAACAGAGGCCTGCTCAGTTCCTGTTGCACTCATTTTATTTTCACTTACAACATGAAGAAAAGTCAACATTAAAAGCTTTAAGAAGGAGCATTAAGTTTTCCTAATAAACTTTGCAATAATGTGGCATGAATTGTAAATTACAGAGTGGATCAGCATAGTGGCAGGGCTTCTGGCCTTGTGTATTTTTTTCTGTGTTTTGTGTCACTGGAATGCAGTATGTTACATGTGACTGAACTTTTCACTTGAGCAATAATGTCCCAGATATGGTGAGGTCTTACAGCAGTGACAGTAAAATAATTGTTGTGAAATCTAGTGTTTTCCCAGAGAGTATCTCAGAAATACTTTTCATCTGTTCTCCAGCACTGTTCACTGGGGCACTGCTGGGGATGCAGAAACCAACCAGACCCCTAATCTGGAGGATTTCCAAAATCTAACCAAGAACTATGAACATAAAACAGGGAGGAATGGATTTGAAACAATAAACAACTGACATGAATCATAAGTTTTTTTTTTTTAATCCTAGGCTTTACTGAAGTCAAGGCAAGTTTTACCCTTGACTTCAGTAGATTTTTGCCTTTTCTGTTTGTGGAGCACCTGAGCTGAAGACCGTAGCAAACATGGCTTAAACTTGTTTGACCCTAGCATACTTCAGTGTCAGATTCTTGACTAAAATAGTGACCTCTGGTAAGTCAAATGAAGTTGTAAAGTGTTATGTGGATTCATTTAATAAAAATCTTCTGATAAGCCAAACAGTATTTAGATGGTAGGAAAAACTACATTGAAATGAAGTGGGAAGGTGTTGTTACCTCAATAAAATTGTAGGTGATGACAACCATTAGGTTTTTACTGCACTAAGAAATTCATTTCAAATACTATATCATGTAGTGGCAGTCTCGTCAGATTTTGATGTAAATCTGTAGCTAAATCCAAACAAAAATTAAGACATCTGTTTTCACTAATATGGAACTTTCATATGTCATGTTGGTACTGAAGAGAAGGAGAGAAGGATGAAAGTCTGGCACTTCTTCCTTTTGCTGATTCCTTAAGTGTTTATTTGAAAGGCTGATTCCACTGATTTCAACTGAAAGCAACCTCTGGGAGTTTTTAGCACTTCTGCAGATAGGAGATGTGGTTTGGTATTGGCAAATCGAATGTCACTTCCCATACCAAATCAGGCTAATGTGTTTCTGTTAGAGGATCTCTACTTGAAAGGCAAAGTAGTGTTATCCAAGCAGAGAGTGCTCTGAATTGATTTCACATTGAATCACTTCAGGAAAAGCCTTCAGTCTCAGTAAAGACGGACGTGTTTTGTAGCTGAGGGGTAAGGATCCTGGAATGCGTAGAGCTTTCAGTAGAGCTTAGAACAACAAGGGATTTACCATCTTTTTGTTCCCAGAGCCCATTTGGTTTGGATAACTCTGTCCCAGTGCTGCAGGAAGCGCGGCTGATGGTGCAGAGAGTACTGCCTGTGCCCAGCCCTGGGCAGGGGACCTGGCATGTGCTACTTGTGATCCCCTGCCTTTGTACCAGTGAGGCTGTGCAGGACAACTGCTGACGAAAACACCTTCTTGCTCTTAAAGAGATGCTTGCAACCTGAGCAAAATCACCAAGTGATAATTTGAGAGTAATCGCTAATAGATACTCAGCAATATTTAACTTTCTCCAGCAGTGGGTGTAGTGAGGCAGAGGACACTTTTGCTGTGGGAACTTGCAGACCTTTTCTGAATGCATATTGCACCATGGCTCTGAACTGGTTAATGTGGCCCTCGTGCACTTCCAGGAAGGAATGCAAACAGTAATGCTGGGTTTATTCCATATGCCGCACACTGGGTCATGTGTCATTCATTTACAGACTGAGGGACAGGTGAACTGTCTGTTCTCAGTGAGATATGTTATGGTACAGGTTTGTTTTGGAAAATAAAAAGATAATTTTCTCTTTTTCTGTGAAGAAGAATTCTTCTGATCTTCACTGCTTAAATAGAGAGTATACATGATTAATTGAATTTTAGTTTAAACTTGCCACTGCACAGAGGTTTGTTACATAATAAAATGCCCTTTGCTTGATTTGTCTTTAAGTATTTTCACGTAGTACAATTTTGGCAACATACTGTCTTAAAATGGTGGTTGTATGAAGTGTTTGTTCCCTCATTGGGTTTGACCATTATGTTTTCAGCATGAGAGACAAAGGGCAGCAAAATTTCTGCAAGCTGCTTGGTCAGTTTTAGGGAAGGCACACCAGTTATCATAAAATGACATCTAATCTATCATTTTTAGTTCAAATTATATATAGCCAATTACATTTTCAAAAAAGAATTTTCAGAGTGTTTTTTACATTTTAAAATCCTAATCTTAAAACAAGCAAAAACCAAAATTTTTTTCCATGGCTACTCTAGTGTCTTAGGAAACTCTAAAGGAGAAGAACAGCTTGGACTGTCAGCAATTTAATTGTTTTGGGAAAATTGTGATTTTGGCAGTGCTAAACTCGCAGTTGAACTTGATCCATTTAAAGACTTTTCCAACCTAAATAAGTCTATGATTGTAAGGCTTCAGTGAGACCAGAATTTCCCTCCAGAGTTTTGTAACTCAGTTGCTGCATAAAGTCAGTAATTTAAAGTACATTCTTGGCACTTAGGAGGGTTTCTTCACTTCATTCAAAATTAAGTGAAATAAGGCAAACATAACTTTTTCCATCATAGTTTTATGAAGGCAGATTGTAAAATAGAGAATATTTGGAAATGCCACAAGGATACTTTTTTGCTTTAATTTAAAAATGAGTGAGCCAGTGAAATATTTCCAAAATGACTATATTTGCTTAGGGTTTGGTTGCGCCATACCTGGCACAGGAGCTTACACTAACTGTTCAGTATTAATTTGTATTCTGAAGCTGTGCAGGACTGTGCTCTTCACATGGAGCTGCTGATGCAGTTGTGTTTGCTGAAGGGATGTGATACCTGAAGCAAATTCCTGCAACCATGGGAGTTCCTGGCTCTAGCTGCTCTTGGCTGTGGCACCGGCAGCAAGGCAAAGCTGAGATTCCCAGGAGGAGTACACACAGGTGTAGTGAAAAAGGGTGGGTTGGTGGAATATGTTGGGAGTAATGTGAATACTTTTTGTTATTATGGAATGTCTAGAGCAATGAAAATGTGATTGCTTTACAATTATCATTCAGCTGGTATTCAGTTATTTTATTTTGTAATTTGTGGTTATAAAACTCAGAAGATGCAATGTAACCAAATGGTCGACGTGTAAATGTGTGCAGGATGTGGCAAAAGTAGTTCTGATGGCACAGCAGGAGAGTGATCATTAAAAATAGATGCTCAAATTGTGTATATACTTACAAAGTTTTTGATAGTGCATTTCAATTGATTTTGCATTTCATGTTCTTGTAAAGTGCATCTTTCATACTTCTCAAGATTGTCTACTTGTACTATACTGTATTAAGCCTTTTTTCAGGATTTCCATTATTGCTGGAGCTTCCAACATACATGTTTCTTTAGAAAAATGTTCTTACTGTTATTTTTTTTTGTAAATAGTGTTTTGTATTAAAGTTGCATGGATAAACCCCACATTTCCAAAACCAGTGTACATATGCTGTGTATAAAATACAAACTTTCATAATTTTCATTTAGTCAAGTTATTCAATTTGATTTTATTTCAGTTTATATATTTGTAGTAAATAATGAGAATTTGTTGTATGTTCTCTCAAATGTCTGTGTTGTCATTTTGATGCATAAGTGACCTGCCTCGTTATATCAGGAAATACATCCTCTGACAAACAGAAGGAAAGCTAACTCCTGGTTCAGGGATGTAGGATACATCCACATATGAAGTATGTTGGATTTTGGTTTTGACCAACAGTGGTGAGAATATACAAGGATCAAGTTGCCCTCACTTGTAGCAATCTTTATATATTTACACACTTTCCTGTGAGAACCACCCAATGTCTTCTCACATATATATTTGGAACAACATAGATTTTTGAGTCTTGCTAATGATAACCTTAAAGCAGCACAGAAATTCTTCCTGACAGAGGTGATCTGCTTCCGTTCTATTCCCTGGGCTGGCTAAAGTTGAAATATTCTGAGTCTGTTGTTTAGTTTTCAGCTCTGAGGAAAACTTTCCTCTTATGAAAAGGCTTTTTAGATGTTCAAAGGCCGTGATACCATGTTCAGAAGCCTCTGTTCCGAGCTGAACTCCATGAAGTGTAGATTTGACGAGGAGCAGCTGAGGGAGCTGGAGGGGCTCAGCCTGGAGAAAAGGAGGCTCAAGGGGGACATTATCATTCTCTATAGCTCCTTGAAGGGAGGGTGGAGCCAGGTAGGTGTTGGTCTCTTCCCCCAGGTAGCAAGTGACAGGATGAGAAGAAACAGCATCAGGTTGTGTCAGGGGAGGGTTGGATTGAATATTAGGAAAAATTTCTTCTCTGAAAGGGTGGTCAGGCATTGAACAGGCTGCTCAGGGCAGTGCTGGAATCACTATACCTGGAAGTGGGTAAGAGCTGTGTGAATGTGGCACTGGGTAAAGGGTTTAATGGTGAGCTCAGTGGTGCTGAGCTAATGATTGAACTCAATGGTCTCAGGAGTCTTTTCCAACTTTTGGTTCTGAGATTCTAAGGTGAAAGTTAACTGTCCCTGTTGAAACCAACACAATGACTTACTACCATTTTTATCTTCCATGAAACTGTCAGAGCTAAACTTCCTACTCCTCAGCAGTCCAGTGATATGTGTTACTTTCTCTTCTAATGCATTTCCAGATATTTTTCTTCTCCACAGTTAGTGGAGGCTGAAATCCTTTTGCAGCTTGCATGAGAAATACTGATATCTTCAGTGTAAATGTTAATTTTTGTTAATAAGAATATGACATTCCAGACAGGTATAAATTCATGAGCTGATGCTGTGTTGTTAATTTCATCCTCTCCCTTTTGATCTCCAACATCTCCAGCTCTCAGAAAGAGAAGAAGGCAAAGCAACAGCCAACACAGTAAATCCTAGCAGAAGCTTCCAAGTGCATGAACTTCTGAAGAATTCTTAATAAGACAAATCATCCCTCACTCCCTGTATTCTCCAGGCCTCAAGAAACAGAATCAAAAGAAAGCAGGATTATCTCTGAAAACTCTCAGGGGTATAATTTAGAAATAGATAAGTAGTATTGAATTCTGTTCCAAATAAGGTTTATGTGAAAGCTCTTCTCCTCTGCAAACCATTGGGTGATGTGTCTAGCTTGCACTTTTCACTGTGTACTGAAATAGTGAGTGCATTCTGTTCTTTCTCCAGTAAGGACAGTGATTATCTCGTAATTTTTGGCTCAAGCAAAATAAACTTCTATTTCCCAGGAATATTAGTTTAAATGATGGCTATATTTTTTTCTGGTGAAATCATAGGGGATTTCCCAAAGTTTTCTTCCTCCTGTATATGCAACAGGATTACAAAAGAGAGATAGCAGATAGGACCCCCCCCCCCCCCCCCATGAATGAACCAAGATTTATTACTCAGTGTTATTGCCCTTCTCTGAGCAGTGCTATGCATGCTGTGATTATCAGTTTTTGTATATTGCCTGTATATGGCATCATTGAGCCTTATTTGTGTATTGGGAACTTTGAAACTTCCATTCCTAATTTTTACTTTTGCTACTGGCTTAGAAACAGCTTTATCACACAGACTGCTTCTGACTGCTTCTGACTGCTTTATCACACTGACTGACTCTTTTTGGTAACTTGCATTAATATTTAATTCAAAGCGCTTTCATTGCAAATTCAGGAGTTGTGTTTGATGCAAAAATTGAAATGCCAAACATTTTCTTTAGGAAAAATACTTGGTTCTTTCAGGACTTACGTATTGGGGTACATTCCTTTTTTTTTTTTTTTTTTTTTTTGGCAAAATTATTTGGCCTTTCAGATATCAACAAATTGCAGGGAGTTCTGTTTTGACTAAAAGCAAACTCAGAATTGCTATAATTTGCTTTGAAGACATTTATAAAACAGAGTAGATCTTACCACTTCTGTTCCCACAGGTACAGATGGGGAAAGAAATCTCGCCACCATCTGGCTTTTCTCACTTGGACTTTCACATAAACCAAGAAAGCCTTATGCACAGAAGGGTAAATTAGTTTCTGTAAATACAAATTTTTAAAACTAAATTTATTATTGTCTTTTTAAAAAACCACAACAAATTCATGTCTAAATTGATAGTTTACTCAATAACGGTAAAAACATGAGGTATTTTTCACTTTCTGACAGATTGCATCTGCTTGGCAACATTGCAACTTGAGTTAATCCTGTGTTCCCTTGTGAGTGCAGGTTGTGCTCTGCCTGCAGACAGTGAAGCCCCTTTACTTTGGCCGGAGAACTGCTCCTGCACTCTGATCTCCAGCACTAGAGCATTCTGCTGTTTGTCACTTTTGCAGCTTGTTTATACAAATAAATACTTGATGCCACTGAAGCTGTTACCCTTCCAAGCTGGTAAACATGAAAAATCCAAGCCAAGGATGTGGCAGTTAAAAATACACACCTGGGTGGTGCTCAGGCCTGCCTAAAGGAGTTTCAGCTCTCTATTAACTTCCAGCAGTGTCACTGAGCCTTGGCATCCCTCCACTCCCCTCACCAAGTCAGGTGAGCTCCCCACCTGCCTCCCCTACTGGGCTAAAACATGTTTTGCTCAGATTTTAACCACCTGCCCACTGCTGGTGTGTTTGACCCACCTCTGCGGTGGATGGAATAGGGGATCTCCTGCAGTCTCCTCCAGCCTCGGCTCTGAGCTGCAGTGTCCTGCCCTGCTTGCTGGCTCTGGACTCCCCAGGATGGTGCCTCAGGCATTCCTTGTTGGCCAGCAGGCTTTAGACAGCAGTAGATGATGGTTTGTGACAAATCCCACGTTTTTTTCAGGAAACAGTTGGGGAGCACACAGGTACTCCTGTCCGCTGGCAGAACAGAGGGTGGGATGTTTCTTCACAAGTGGGAGCATCTTGTGCTCTGATATGTTCAAAATGAACAGCTGGATTGACATGAAATGTATCTCAATTGCTGGTTAATTTGTCAGGCATACTGTAATTCTGGTAGACCAAAGGAGGAATCCAAAGGCATTTTGTACCCTGCCCCTTTAGTTGGGCTCACAGTTTTGAATGAACAGTTCATGCACTGTCGTGCCATGAAAAACACCCACAAGAAGTGCTGCTAAATAAATTTTTTAGACAGTGTAGGAGACAAACTACAAGTCAAAATAAAGCATTTTAAATCCAGCTGTCAAAAGTGATTAAGACTGGGGAGTTTATTTACTTGCTTCCCACCCAGCAGGAAGAAGACAGTGGTTAACTTGTGTTCTGTTGACCACTCCTTCTCACAGGGGACAAATTTCTGACCTCTGATGAATGTTTTCTGTGCCAGACATTCACAGAAATAAAACCTACAAGTACAGGAATATTTGTTTTATGCTTGATACTCCCAAACTGGGAAATAGGAAACCAATGAAGCACAGATGCTGCGGACTTGGAAGATGAGCCAAGGCTGTGGTTCCTTAGCTTCAACTGGAGCAGTGTCCCTTTTGTTCTGGGCAGTGCCCTCCCCTCTCCTCAGCACAGGATCCCCAGTGCTCACCCCTGTTCCCAAGGCTGAGCTGGCAGCTCTTGCCCCAGCAGAGACAGCAGGTCCAGCTCTGTTTTGCTACCTGCAATCCCAGCCTGTGGAATTAAAGGTGATGCCCTGGAGCATCCACTGGAGCAGAACGACTGAAGCAAACCCACTTCAATGGCTCAATATATGTGGAGACTTTCCCTGCTTATCCTTTTCCTGACATTAAATGGGTTTATTTAAATATATTTTGGTGTGTAATGATCAATATAATTTGTTTTGGGGTGAGCCAATGCATGGAGCAAGGGAGTTCAGCCTCCAAGGGCTTAGTGTGCTGTAGGACTTCACAAAGAAAGCATCACAGGGTGTCTCTGTCCCCATGGCGTCATCCCAGGGGCTTTCTGCGGAGACAGAAGGTGTAGGACTAGGAGAAGCTTCAGAAGAAGGGAACTCTTCAAGTTTCAAGGCTAGTAATTGGATTAAAAAGTCACTGCTCAGTCATTTTGTGGGGAATTAAGGAGAGCACAACTCAATTTTAGAAGAGTGCAGATTGCTGCACCCACAGGGTAAAAGGAATGTCTTTCACAAAGCAGGCAAACTACTGAGATACTTTCATTAAAATAAATATTTTTATTTTCTCTGCTAAGACAAATCTTCCCCATCAGCTAAAATCTATCTTGTAAGTGGCAGTTGATTCATACAATGATGAAGGATTTATTGATATATTTCTTAAAGCTTGTTGAAATATTTGGTTTTGCTTTTGTAAATCTTTGGAGTAGTATTACTCAAATCCATGAAGTCATCTCTAATGCTGGGCAAGCCCCAAGAACAGAGCATAACACCAGGGGAAGTCAGAAAATGGAGCAACTAGGAAATAACAGGATGATCTTTGGGCTTAATCCTGCACAACTATAAGAGCCTGTACCCGTGGGACCTCTAATTTCTCAAGCATTACATGTCAGATATTAGGTGTTAGCCAATATTTTTGTTTGCAAAAGCAGTCTTTAAACTGTTTGAGCCCTGCCTTCAAGGCGAAACTGGAGCACTCATTCTTTCTTATCAGCAACAGATCTGCAATGAAACAATCCCAGCATGGGTTTGTTTTATAAGTGTTGTTTCACAGCAGAGATGTAACCCAAGCTAAAGTGCAGTGGTTAGTGCAAATGCTGCTTGGTGAACCCCTCCAAAAGGAAAACCCAACACAGCCTCTATTGAAAAGGATCCTCAGGACACTTATATGGGAATGGCCCTCTTAGGGCTCTGGCTTTGGAAATTTGTTGTGCTTTTGTAGAGGTTTGAACAGTGTTAACTTCAGGTCTGGTCACATTGACCCAAACCTTTATCAGTACTATAAATTGTTGATAAATTATCTGGCAAAAACATCTGGCCCCAACATCCCAGGGACAGGTCTGGCCAGAGCTGGTCTCTCCCACTACCGAAGTGCAGGGACAGCTGGCCTGTCCAAGCCCAGCTGAGTAGGATTAGCCTGACCACCCCCTCAAGAGGGTCAGGGTGTCCCACCCTTGCCACCCTGCAGACCATAGCCCTGCAGCAGCTGCTGGATGAAGGCATCCTGCCAGCAACACCTTCCAGAGGGCACAGCAGCTCATCCACCCCCCACCGATTACTCCTCCTCTGCTTCCCTTTTCGCTGTTCCCTGATGTGTGAATGCTCCTGGGCTGTACAGGGATTTCAGTGCTACCAGAAGAAGCTGGTCTACCCTTTTTCCCTAATCATATTTCCTAATAATGTTTCCTGCTGCAGAACAAACATATGTAAGAGCATCCACAAACCTGGTGAGATCAAACCTGTGCCTAATTTCACTGGCCAGTCAGTGCTGGGAAGACCAGCTAGCTGTGCCTTGGAAAGCAGTCCTGTGAGCACATCCTTCAGTACAATGATTTATAGCTGGAGAGCTGCTGAGTTGCTGTCTGAAAGCTGCAGTCATCTGGGGCAGGACCTTGGTCACAGCATATCTCACAGGAAATAACAATGGAGCAAGATTTGTCTCTGATGGAGGAGCCCCACTCAATTTGAAAGGACCCAGTGGAAGCTAAGAACAAAATTTCTCATTGGATAAAAAGTGTCTTACTTTCTGACACTTGTGTTTGTTTTTTGAGGGTTTTTCCCCATAAATGAAGAAGTCCAGCAGTCATCTGCCTGTGGACACCTGTGCCCAGCTGAAATGCTGATGTTAGTCCAGAATGTGCAGAGCTGCAGCAGTCACCACATCATAGGTGATGGGAGCTGGGAGACCTGAGACCAGCCAGGATTGCCAAGGTTTTTCCATCTGCTGGACACAGAGCCCCTAGCCAAAGCCCCTCCCTGCTGGAGTCTGCCTGTGGTACTGTCCCCATAGTTTCCCACTGCCAGGCACGGCTCTTCAGGTCACACTAATCAAGGTTTTCCCAACCATATTGTGCCCTGTGATGGGAAAGTCCCTCACACATGGTTGTGGGGCTGTTTGCTGCAAGCCACACGTGCAGGGAGCTGTGCTGCCTGGGAGTGGATGCTGAGCCTGACGTCTGCGAGCACTCGATGCCTGCCCTATTTCTTCCTATGCATCCTACACACACAGAACACTCCCAGGCTGCCCCATCGGATGCAGCTGATCAAAACTCACTCTCTAGAAACAGGAACATATGCAGGACTTTTTTTTCATTTCACTCTTCCAGCTTGCTTTGTTTTAAGAGTTAATAAATCTTTTGTCTAACACGTTACCTGGCTTAAAGCAAATCCCAAAGTGTGATGGTAAGTTATAGTTACTTTATATTATGATTTTATTTTGTGTGTGTATGTTTGAAACTCTCCAAAGCTGTTAAATTGTAGTGCAGAATATGGATTTATGCATACCATAATTTCTGTGTAAAATTGAAAGAATTTCTATATAAATTTGAAAAAAAAATCTATATAAATTTGAAAGAGTTTTCCAGCACCTCTTTATTTTTAAGTGGCACTGATGTTTGTGTTCTTGAAATAACTTTGGTTGCATCTGCTCAGAGTGCAGGGTGGTGTTTAAATTGCAGATTTTCAGACCATTGTGTATGTATGTGTGTGGTTACACCATTGTTGCATCAATATGTCTCATCCCTTTCAACCCACATTCTGGCTGTTCTGAAATCTTTCCAGTGATCATTCTTTAAGTATCTTCCTATATTTTTTCTTTTATGGGAAGATTTAAACAGCTTTTCATATGATTAAGAGCCTTTAGGCTTGTCCTAATCCAGCACTGGCTTGCTATAAAAGCTATCAGCAGGTATCATGCAAGGGCTGTCTGGCCAAGCAGTTATTCTAGGCTAACACTTCTCTCCTGGGGGAGGTGTCAAAGATCTGCCTCTGAAAAGAGCAAATCCAGTCAGCATTTTTGGACTGTCTTTTCTTTTCTTTTCTTTTTTCTTTTTAAAAGAATTTTTCCTCAGTTTGTTCACTCTCAGGCCAAACTGTATTTCTAACATTTCACAAAGCAGCTTTCAACACCAGGAAGCTGTTGATGTGAGCAATAAAGGCTCAGGCTGCTGTTTGCATTGGTGGTCCCTGGTCACCCCACAGGACTGGGAAGGCAAAGGAGAGCAGCCCAGCACTGCTGCCCCCTCAGACTCCAGGAAAACCGCCTGGTCCCGGGGAAAATGCTGTTTTATATGTCCAGGGCTGCAGCTCAGGATTCAAGGACCAGTCTGTGAGGATGACCTGGAGCTTGCCCTTTGTCCTGCATGTGCCAGCTGCCCTGCTCAGGCACTGCCCCTGTGCCCACCCCTCTGGAGGTTGCCAGATCCTGCCCTCAGGAGCAAAGGCAGGATTAGATTCCGGCTGCAGGGCTCCCTGGCTGCCCACTTCTCCCAGGCAGGCTCTCAAGGTGCCTGGCTGTCCTGGTGTCCCTGTGGATGTCCTTTTCCTGCATAAGGCCCCAGCAGTGACTGTGTGGGTAGTGGCTGCTCCACCCCTGGCAGATCCTGCCCTGCCCATGGCACCAGCAGTGCTCCATCCCCTCTGGAGACAAAGGCAGGAAGCAAAAATGAAGAGATTGGGAATTGCCAGCTCCCAGGTTAGGGTGTTCAATGATACAGAACATCTGCTTTTTCACTTGTTAGTCCCATTGCACAGTGATTGCACCAGAACACCTCTGCCAACATCTCCATAAACTCTCTGGTGCAAGGCATTGGATGCAGTTAAAAGGAGAAGGAAAGGGAAATTTATTTCCTTTATTCCAAGCTTGGAGGTTTGTGGAGGTCAAATCAGTTTTCAAGGATAAGGCAGAGAAGAAGAAACCAGGAGATTATTCTCACTTTAGGATGGCCTGAACGGAGCATTGGCTCCCTTTGCTGCCTGTGCCTGAGCCATCAGAAGCAGCTGGTCCCTGCCTGCCAGGATCTCTGCTTTGCCCATCACGTTCCCTCCCCCATCCTTACTCTCAGGGCCAGCCTGCAGAGTGCTGTCCTACTGCCAGCCTTATTTTCACAGTTACTGGGACAACACTTCATGTGAGATGTTTCTGCCTTAATAACGACTCTCAACCTGTTTTTTTGTATGCCTGTCTAATTCTGAAAATGAGATAGGAAGTGCTTACTACTGGGAATAATTACTTTATTTACTGTTACCACAAAAGTAATTACTTTCAAGGGCAAATGCTGCTGGAATAAAATTGGTACAAGGGAGGGCAGGTGGCCAGTGGAGATGCTGATTGCCTGCCAGCAGGATGTGCTGGAAGGAGGCTGGGCTGGCACCTGGGCATTAATCACAGCAAAAAGGCTGAGTGTGGCCCTGGCAGGAGAGTCCCAGTGAGGTGTGTGTCAGCCCCTCCCAGGATTTAGCACTGAAGAAGGGATTGAATGCCTGGCTGCCATCGCTCACATCACTCTGGTGAAAAAAACTGCTCTCGTGGAAAAGCACTAGGCTCTTGGCTGCACTCAGGTTTTCAGCAGCAGAGTGGCAGCCAGCCTGCAAGCTTGCTCTTGAAATAAAATGGGCCAGGAGACCAGCTCCCTTTGATGCCTTTATTAAAGTGATCAGCTCTGGGTGGGGGCCTGAGGGGTCGTGCACACCGCCGCTGCTCCCTTTGGCGACGCAGAGGAGAAGGTGGTCAGGACTGTTTCACAGCAGAGCTGGGGCTTCCGTCCTCACGGGCGTGCCTAGGAAGACAATTTCTGGCTCATCGGCTGGGGTCCTCATTCTAGTCTGGTTCCAGTTTAGGGTGACTTCTAAAACCCTGTTGGAAGGGCAGAGGAACTTCTCCCCGGTAGGTCCAGTCACTTGGTTTTCTAAATTTTAAGTTGGCTCGTTGTTTCCAGGGTCTTTTGTGGGGTTTTCTTGAGCTTTTCTCGATTTGCATATTCCTGGGAAAGTTTCCAGCCGCCATTTTAGGGAGCAGCAGTGGCAATACCCGAAGGCTCCAATAAGGGGACAGGTAAAAGGGAGTACGACCAGGGTATATGTAAGGGAATTTAACAAGGAGGGGGGTACTGGTGGGGGGGGGGGGTACAACCGGGGTATATGTAAGGGAGATAACAGTGAACAAGTGCAGATGTAAGGGAGTTTACATTGGGGGGTGTAACAAGAGCGTATGCAAGGGAGTTAACAGTGAGGGGGGGGTGTAACAAGGGTGTAACATTTATTAACCTAAACAGTAAATGCTTTAAAAGCTCCAACCATATTGAACTTGTTCATAACAATTCCCCCCTCTATTTCTTTGATCGGGCTGGTGCCTGCATCAATTTGCTATTTCTGTCTCTTGGAAATAAAATTTTCTGAGTTTTTGATATTTATTGTATATTTCTTTGGCATTTTCATGCTCCTGCTTCTGGCTTTCCATCAACATAATTTTTGTTTGCTTCTGGTTAATCGCCTCGGGAAGCTGGATGCTTGCTTGCACTGTGGATGTTAGTATCCAAACTAAACAGGGGAACAGACAGGGTAGAAACAACAATATGCCTGCTCCAGTTACTCCACACTGGGTTCAGGATTGCAGCAAGATTTAGGACATTTGCCTTTCCAGATAAACTCTGTCTTGAAGCTGGACTCAAACCATGTGGAGGGAAGATTTTGATCTTTCCTAAGGCAGCCTCTAGACTAGGTAGGGAACAAGTTGTATTCACCTGCCTCCCCCAGCAGGCTGGTGGATTTGTTGGGAGGAAGAAAATGGAGAGTGTTTTCTAACTCTCATTGAATGCCTGCACGGTCAGAGCCTGGTGCTCAGGAGGTTGTGCTTGGCTCCTGCCCACCCTGCAGGACAGGCAGGGGAGATGGTGTGGGTGAGAACCATTTGTCTTTGGATGTCTCCATTTTCTCTCCTCTGGCAGGGCTCAGACTATTTGATACAAGGTGTTATTTCTGCCTGCTCTTGCCTGAAGAGCAGAAAGTGGTCCTGAAGCAGCCTTGGGCTTCCCTGCATGGGGTCAGCAGCTCCCCCTGACTCTGGGCAGCACAGATCTGAGTCTGCAGGCAGGGGATATTGTAGTAGGACGTCTCTGACGTCCTACTACAATTAGTATTAGTATTAGTAGTATTAGTCAATACAATTAGTAGTATTAGTCAATACAATTAGTATTGACTTCATGATTTTTAAAAGCTAATCAATCACTTTATTATACTATACTACACTATATTACACTTATTAAAAAATTCATCACCATTACTAACAGTCTAATACAGACAAACCAAATTAGTCTTTAAATCTAAACACTATCACGATTAGTTAATTAAGAAATTACTCTTTAGTAAACAAGTCTCCATAACACATTCCACATATTCAAATCAACAAGTACAACACCTAAAGATAAAAATTGTTTATCATTCTTTTCTCTAATCTTCTCACAGCCTCAGATGTGGGCCTGGGCGAGGCCTTAAAGCCTGTTGCGCAGTTAAGAATAAGTTTGTGGCGCAGTCAGAAATTATGTTAAGGTATAACCGAATGTACTGAGCTGTCTAGGTGTGAATTTGTATAGGTCTGCAGTGTGAAACTTTAGCCACCTTAAGACAGAAACAATGTTTGCTTGCCAATGAGAGTGTGCTCACGATTGTAAACTATCTGGAAGTGTATAAAAACTACTGTCTGTAAACAATAAAGGGAGAACGTATGATTAGCCCCATTGGTTCGGATCTGTGTTTGTTCCTGTCCAGATCACCCTTTAATTATCAGTCCCTGCTTTAATTTGGTCCCTGGCATTCCAGGCTGTACTCCTATTCCCCTTCCAGCATCTCCCCAGCCTGCCCTGCACACCCCCAGCCCCTGGAGCCCTTTTTTCCTGCAGGCTGATTCCCAGGCACTGCTACACACTTTGGTCAGCACTGTCTAATTCCTCAGCCTGCTTTGTAGTTCTTTCCTACAAAAGTTTTATGTGCGCTGCTGTTCCAGGGTAGAGTCATCGAGTTCTTGATTAAACATGGCACTGTGCCATGACAAGAACTAGATTATTCTCACGGTCTCTGCTAAAACTAAGCCCAGCTGCATCAGAGGCAGAGTCAGAGCAAGTCCTTGTGTGGGCAAAGGGTACATGCAGGCTGTGGAAGTAATTGCTCCAGGAGCAAAAGCTGACTCAGTGTGAAGACAGGAGCCAGCAGGTTGTGGATACTTCAGTCAGGGTGTGCTCCCAAGGTAGCAGACAGCACACAGAAACCATTTCTTCAGGAACTGCGGGAAACTAGTGATGGATTTGTGGAAGAGCTGCCTCATAGGCAGTGGAGAGGCTGCCACAAAGTCATCTGAAAGGCAGAGGGAGTGTGTGACATTTGACTTTGGGCTGGATGGGTCTCTCTAGGAGCAACACTGATTACAGAAAGCAAGTATTTCCATGGAGCCAGCTCCGTGGCAGCTGCCTTGTTGGCTCATATAATATAGGGACATTCAAACAGCTGCTGTCCTTCCTAAGATGCCATCTAAGCCAGGATAGTAGCCATCAGCAAAAAAAAAATTGGAAAATGAGATCTCCATTCACCAGAAAAATAAATACTGACACTGGACATTGCTAGAGAGTCTGGATTCCCTCCATAATTTCCTGAAATCCTGTAACAGCCATAAGTGTTTAATTTATGAATGTAAAGATGGGATTTTTTTTCTTGCAACACTCAGTCTGTCGCCAATACCCCATGCTCCTTCTCCTAGCCCTTGTCATTGTGGTGACATCCCCTCTCCAGTTCAATCCATAACACTGTGCTGGAGGCCACAGGTCTGCTTGGAATTACTTAGTCCCTCATCCCAGCATCTTGGAAATAGCTTATTTAATGCAAGTTCTTTAAAAGAGACTGATTTCCCTGAAACATGAGACAGTTAAGAGGCTTTTATAAATCATCCATTTTCCATGCCACTGGCAATTTCAAAACTATTCTTCTGGATCAAATAAAACATGCTATTTTATACCAAATGGTCTGTTCATAGCTGGACCCTTTCCATTTTTATTTTGGTGATTATGAAGCTACTTCTAAACATGGAGGTTGCAAAGTTGAAAGCTTTTATTTTGAGCTATGGCATCCCAATATTTTAACCTAGGTTTACAATGGATTGCTTGACAGAACCAATTTAGCACAAATGGGACAAATATATCAAATATATTTCAACCAAAAAGGATTTGACCCATTTTTTATATTTAGCTCCATTAATGAGCAGTTTGCCAACTGCTTTGCCATTTGAAATGAAGTATTTCAGCAGTGATGCTGCTGTTCCTTTATTTCCTCAAACAGAAGCAGATTTTTACAGTGGGGCTTTTTAATTTCTTCATGCAGCTGCATATCTGTTATAGTCCAAGAACCCAGCTCAAGGGATTTATGGCTCTTTGAAACCTCTTTAATAACCTTTACAAGCTTGCATTCCATTTGCTTTAGTGTTTTTATTAATCTTGCCCCCACAGAGGAGCTGTGAGCCTCTGGGAGCTGGCCAGGCTCTGGGAAGAGGAGGAAGCTGAGATGTTCCTGAGCACACAGTGACTCCAGGGGTCAGTCACTCAGTTGACAAATCCTAAAAACTCTCATTCATGAGCAAACCAGACCAGTCAACTTCCAGATACTGTTGCAGCAGGAAAAGGCAGACAATCAAAGGGGACACAGTCCTTGTGGCTTTGCTTTGCTCATTGCTGGGCTCAGTGGAGCTTTGCTGCTGACACCAGTGGTCTCCAAAGAAAGGTGGGCACAGGGGACACAGGGAGGGGCTGAGCCCAGCCAGCAGTGATGCCACCCGGCTCAGCTTATTGCACAGAGCTTTGGCAGGGCTTGCTGGTGAGCCAGAGCTGGTCTGGTTTTATTTATGTCTTCTTCCATAATCTTGTCATCACCTTATGATTTTTTTTTTTTTTTTTTTTTTTACACAACAGTTGATCCACTGCCTGTCCCTGCCCTGACCTCAGGACCCTGAGGCTCTGGTCCAGCACACGCAGGGATTGTCCCTGCCTGTCCCACAGCTTGTTGGGACACTGCTCACAGCTACAGTCAGTGCTTGGAACCAGACAAGGTCTGAGCACGTGGCCTGTGCAGAGCTGTGCCCTGGACCACTGATGTCTCTCCCACCCACTGAAGTGCTTCCCCCCAGCTTTGCTGGAATGGGGCATGGGTCCTCTCCAGTGTGTCCTCAGCTGAGCTCCTCCAGGACCAGCTGGGTTGCACCAACACTGCCAGGGGGAGGAACAGAGATGGAGGAGCAGTGCCAGCACAGTGGCACAAGGAGAGGAAGGGAAAAGCACCTCCAGTTTGCAAAGGGAGTTCTTTTGGGCAGGACATGGCCAGAGCAGCTGGACCAGCAGGTCCAGCACAGACTTGCACCCTATGCTCCTTCCCAGGTGCTCCAGTGCTGCTGGATGTGTGGTGGAGCTCTGCTGTTGCAAATCCCAACTATGCATTTTTTCCAACCTAATTTTCTCAGGAATTGACCCAGTTCTAGCATTTGGGAACTGGTATTCACTCTACTGGCAAATGTTTCTTATTTGTTTCAAACAATGTGTCCAATGTGACCTTTTCTTTTTAAATAGCTTACACAATGGGAATACGTTAATGCTAAATTCTAATCTTGCATAACTCTAAAAGCAGGGCCATACATTTACCAGCAGTAAGGGACTTTTTCCCCCATCCTTTGCAGGAAGTAAGAAGGAAAAGCCAGCAATGTGCAATTTCAGTGAAAGGACAACTCACCCATAACCTCCTTATCCCCAGAATTCACAGGGCTCTCAAGGCAACTGTGTTAGCACTACGCATTTCTGCATGTCTATGCACATAGAGAAATGGAGAGGACACCTGACAGATGGAAAGGGGCCTGATCCTGCCCTTGCTGCTCCAAAACATTCCCATTGACAACAACTGGGAAGTGACAGCATATGCATTCGGCCTCTCATCAAGCAGTGATACCATAAGTCCTGTACAGGACTTGGAGGACACTTTTCTTCCTAACAAGAAGCACTCCTTCAGTTCCTGATGCCATTTCTCATGCTCTTTGTATGCCTGAACTCTTTCCCAATATGCCTAAATTTGGCATTGGGAAGAGTCAGCCTGAGCCACAGCCCGTTACTTGTCAGGGCATGCATACCACAGCTCTGCTCATCCCAAAACATCACCTGCCCACTGTTCCTCCTGGAGGGCACTTACTGCAGTTAAATTCCTGCAGCTCACAGGAGGCAACACAGCTTTGACTGACACATGTATGACTGGCAATGACCTTGAATGATCCTTAGTATATCAGCAGGAACCATCAGATGCATTTCCAGCAAGGTGTATTTGGCAATAGATTTCTCACCTGGGGTAAACCAGGTGTGGTTGAAGCACTCCTTGCAGAGTTCTCCAGGTTGGGGCAAGGGAGGTCTTGCAGGAGAGGAGGGATGAATAAATTGGGTGACAGGCAAGGCTGTACAAACTCATGGCTAAATGCCTGGCCACAGCAGAGGGGAGGGGAGAGGAGAGGGATAATTCACCGTATTTCCAGCAGAGCCCCAAGCGCCAGGAGAGGCTGGATTTGTTCTGGAGCCAGAGAGATTATGGGAATGCTCTGTGGTGGGTCACACTGAGGGTGGTCCTGGGGACCCCCTGATGGAGCCACCTGGATAAAGGCAATATGTGGGGCTGCAGTGAGCCAGGGGCTGTGGCTGCCAGCTGCTGGGGACAGCTGCGTGTCACCAGCTCCAGCAGACAGCCTGCACTGATTCTGCCATTTGGTTTTCATCTTAATGAGTCACTTCAATATTTCAAACATACCTTTGATCCACTTGAGCACATAACAGCACAATTAGCACCAGCACCTCATAAAACCTAGCAATGTTCCCTCTGATGCTTAGTAAAGCCTCTGACTGTGTGGCCAAAGCCATCCCATTGCAATGCAACATCTGATCCCTGGGGAGCACACAGAAGAGTCTTTAAAAACCACAAGATTTCTGTGAAATGCAATACTTTGAGCCATGAAGCTGCTGAGGAGCCCCACACTCCAGAGATAGATGGGCTCCCACGCAGTTAGAGGTCAAGGTAAGAGCACTTTGATGATTTTAAACCTCCCTGTGAAAGCATTTGTTTATTTTTACTTGCCTTCTGAAATCATATGAATGTATTCAAATAACCGTACTGGAAATGAAAATAAGTTCTCTGTGCTAACATGCACGCATGATCCTTGGATGCTGCTGCTCACCAGTTCTGAGGTACAGCTGCTGCTTCTCCCAGCTCGGCAAGGCAGCTCTCCTTTGTCACTGCACTCTTGGACCTTTTAGAAACACAGACCCGCTGTCTACAGGTTTGTACTGACACTAGTCAGTAGTCACTAGTCACTGTGTTTGATAGGTTAAAGAAGTAATTCCTCTGATTTCTCTTGCCTATACATTCTCACTTCACAGTGAAACAGAAAAATTGCTGCTATTGCTGTAATAATAATAGTTATGTAATAACTATAGTTATGTGATGGATTTATGTGATATAATAGTTACAATTATGTGGTGGACTTGGGAGATTTGATATTAATTTAAATTGAAAATTTGCTGTTAAAATTGGTGTGTATGTTTAGTTGCTGTTATGGGTTGCCAGCTTGAATTTCTGGTTTATTTTAAACACATACAGATACACTGGCCAACATAACCTGTCTCCTCCTCTGGCTCCCCTGAGCCACTTCTTCCAGTGATGGGGGGTTTTTTTGGCTCCAGTCCTCAGATTTCTAAAGATCCCTCTGACTTTAAGTTCTGTTGTTCAGCTGAGCCCTAATTTCCCATTGCTGCATGGTAGCTGTGGGTGCTGAGGAAGAAGCAGCTGTGCCAGAATCTAACCTGGGATTTCACCTGCTTAAGACAGGCTTGTGTCGGCAATATAAAGTGAGTTTGTTTTCTGAATAGATCTCAGTGATAAATTGCATGCTCACACTGAGCCTGCCAAGTTCTTACTCAAATGGCGCTCAAGCAATGGCCTCAAGGTTCCAGGAAGATTAATGTTTCTATCTAGATATATTTATATACCTAGATATACCTGTATCTAGATCTAATCTATATCTCTTTCTTGTCCTCCATCTCTATCTAATCTATACCTACACCTGTATCTATATGAAAAAAATTAAAACCCTGTCAGAATGCATGTGCTTTCTGGCATAGGGAAGCATGCTGAGCTGGGGTATCTGTAGGCAGTAATTTCTACCCACCTTTAGCATGAAATCTGAAGGAAAGAGTAGTCCCCTCCCTGGAAACTCTGCTCCTCTCCCTCAGTCCCCATCTTCCCTCCAGCAGACTTGCAAAGAAATAGAAATTTGTCCCCTTCAAATATTGCCATGACAACAAAGAAGAAATTTCAAAAACATTCCTACCATTCCTACCAAGTCCTGAAACAGCAAAGGCAAAAGGTGGGGGTAGTTGCATACGATGTGTCTAGATAAGGCAAGGCTCAGGCATTCTATTTTCATTTTTTTTAAATGAAAGTATCATTGGTCCAAGGCACTTCCTGTGGCAGGGAGTTGAATCACTTTCCACAGAAGGCATGAGACAGAGGGCTGGTGATTGAAGTACTGACACCCATCTGCAGAGTGTATGTAGCTGGCCAGAAACTATTTCAAATGAAGCCACGTTTAGCCATCACCAAAAGTTGCAAATAGAAGTCCCCTGGGAAATAATTAATCAGCCTTGGTAAATAAGTAAAGCCATGCTTATTGTAACACTGAGCCTGCAGAGGGAATACCAGGGCTCCAGGGTAACGCTGAAGCCTTTTAACTCTGCTGTGTCTCCACAGCCCCTCACAGCCCTGCTGCAGGACTGCTCTTCTGACCAGCACCTGTCCAGTGGGACCCCTGACCTCTGATGGCTCCCTGGAGGCTTTCCGTGCTTGCCGTGGCTCTGGTGTGGGGCTGGGTGCTGGCCTCCTCCTCCCCCAGAACAGGTAAAGCCCAGCGTGCTCTTGTGTCACTGCTTGGTGTTCACTTGGGTCCTCTGTGGAGTCTGTCCTTCAGCCAGAGCTTTTCTTCTCTGTGTGTGCATTGCTATGTAAGTGGCTGGTTTATAAACATGTAATCCATGGTCTAAATATGTTATGTGTTTAGTGGCTATTTTTCTATTTGAAAGGAGAAGAGACTGCCTTTGGTGCACAGCAAGTATATATTTTTGATAGAGTTATCAAATATAAACACTGCTATAAATGCTCATGAGCATGGTCCCAGACAGAAAGACTGTGCTAGGTGTAAGAAACACAAGGCTTATTTGTACTTGGAAAGTAACACTTTTAAGAGAATACTGCTCTGCAAGCTATCATTGATGGCAATGGCACTTCAAGCACCCTTTGGTTCCAGCCCTCGAGCACCTCTGCTGCACTGCACCTGCTGGCTCTTTTGTCATCTGGCAGCTGGCATTTGCACCCCGAGAGATGCTGAGCAGGTCTGGCCCTCCCTGATGGAAGCAGTGCATGGTGCAGAGGTGAGAACATGCTCAGCCATTGAGAGACTGTCTGTCCTGGTAGCCAGCACGCACAGAAAGCTGCCACAACCCCCTGTTGGAATAAGTCAGGCAGGGCTCCATTTTCTTCATGTGGGAAAAGCCAACTCTTTATTCACATAAGTTATTTTATACAGTTTTCACAGACCTTATGTACAACATCTATTGGCTGGTAGTTTTCTTACTACTCCATTTATTGGTCAGAAGATGATTTGTGTGTACATGCTAAGGTTCAGGTTGTTTACATTTTTCTTTTGTGGGTTCTCATGGAACGGATCTAATGTTTCTGCAAGTCTACTTATTTTTCACCCAAGAATAGGTTGTTATGTTAACAAACCATTCATACCGAGATTGTTTTCACATGGGAATTTGCAAAGTAATAGCTGCACTTAGAAGAAAGGACAGGCCAGCTATCAATCCAGCAGAGCAGGCCTGATTTTATGTGGCCTCTATTTTATAATTCTTTTACCTGTCTATGACAACTCCCCTGCTGCCATGCTGAGCAAAGCCTGCTGCTTTTGAAATGGGCTTCAGAAAACATGAGGGTCACCTCCACCTCTCTGAGCAGCACAGGGAAGGGCAGACATAGGGGGGGGAGGGGGGCAGGACGGATGACATTTGGGGGACACCTGGTAGGCTTCTGTTGGTCCACTGGAAATTAGGTGGAAAATTGCAAACCCCACCGGCATGTCAGAGGGCATGGTGTGGACAGAAGTGGTGGGGGGCAGCTGGGGACAAGCAGGGGTTTGTCACCAAAGCAGTGATGCTGGTGGCAGAGTGCCCAGCAGCCATGAGAGGTGGCTATGGGGGCTGTGGCTGTCTCACAGCCTGACAGCATTACCTGACTCACCACCACAAACATCAGGGGCAAAAGCTGTTAGTTTGGTTTTTTCCAAGAAACATCCAGGAGCATCTTTCCTTCAAGACTGCATGATGAAATAGAGCATTTCTAGTCCTGTGTTCTGTATGAGTGATGTGGATGTGAGTGAGACTGGTAATGTATTATTGTGAAAATGAGAAACTGCAAGAGGCAGTGCTGACATTTAAAAAACAATCAAATCCCAGAATGCAAGCAACAAAGAGAAGTTTTTCTGTTCCCTCTGAAATCCAGTCAAAATTTATTTTGCAAGAATTGCTGTTTACAATTACAATTGTTTTGAAAAAATACTTCTGTTTTGCTCAAGCTCAAGATATAAATGAATTTCAGAGCATTCTCCTATCCAGATAGGAATTCCAGTTCTGACCAATCTAATCCTCTCTTGACAGCTTATCATGACAAAGGCTTTTTGTTTCCTTGTTTGCTCTTCTGTGAGGTTCAGCATTTATACCTTGGGAGGAACCTCCCAAGTGCTTGGTCCAGTATCATCTAAATACATCTAAATACATCTTCTACTTCACCATCTAATGTAGTAACAAATCTCCCATGCAACTTCACATACTGGGAAAAGTGGGATTTTCAAACTGCTGACTGGAGTGTGTTTTATTTGGGAAAATTTCTGTAGAAGAAACAAATCCTCCAGCAATGTACCCTGCAAACTTTCCAGGGAGCACATTAAAGCTGGATTTATGTCACCATCTTCCACTGAAAAATATCCTTATGATCTGCTTTCACAGTGGATTTATTAAAAGAATCAAAGAAAAAAATGGTGTAAATCCTGATGAAGACATGAAAAAGGTGTTAGAGAAGCCAGTGATCTGAAAGCCAAATTCAAAGGGAGAATGGGGTAATTCTGGACTGAAACTGCCAGGACATGGGCTCCAAATTCCTGTGAAATAAAGTGTAGCATGCAATGAATATTTAGAAACCAAATGGATCATTTCACCTCTAGAGAGTGGAGAAAAATGACCTTTGATATTGACAAAAATTTACTTTGTTTCAGCGAATAAAACTGAGCAGCTAAACAGTTTTGTCATGTGAATGACAACTCCATATAGAGCTGGACCTTTAGGACACATCTTAGGATAGAATTCATCCATACTTCCTTATTTATTGACACATACCAGCACCTTGAAATACTTTTTATAAAAGCCAGATCAACTGTAAAGGCACATTTTTGTATAGCTGATAGATGTCTAAAATAAGAATGAGTCTAATTCTCTGCTTTTTACCTTTTTTTCCTGTTTTTTCCCCAATAATCTTTAATACACTTGAAAGGAGTATTTAAAGCAATAGTCGTGATTTGTGTCTATTATTTTAAAGGAATATAAATCCCCCTGACCTTATGCTTTGATCTGTCATTTTGTGTTGGTGGATGTGCTGAACACAGTGTTTGCAGAGATAAGTGTCCTTGAAGGTTGGTAAATGTCAGGGGTTGAAGGTAAGCAAATACAGGACATGAAAGGTCATCCCAGGACAGTAGTTTTGCTTAAAACATCTTGGAAAAGGGTGTGAAAAGGTGGTGTTCTGTGTGCATTTTCAATGATCATTGAGTGCTTTCTTTAAGCACCAGCAAAAACTGGATTCTGGGGGGTGGGCAGGGGCAGAGCTTGTGCATGTTTGTTAAACAGTCAGGGCTGCAGCAATTCCCTCCACATCCAGCAGCTGCATTTCAACAATTCATATCAAAGTATCACACTGACAAGTTTCATGACTGCTTTGGGTTTGTTTTCTTCACTTTGACATTCTGTTTCACCCTCTACTCTGTTTTTAATGTAGTTGTTCCTCCACGAGACCTTCGGATCACTGACCCTGGGCTCCTGGGTTCTCTTGATGTCGAGTGGAAGCCTCCGCTCCACGTCCAAACCTTCAAGAAGTGCACAGTAAAATACAATTTTGAATATCGCAACACTGGGGATAGAGACTGGAAGGTAAGGCAAAGCATGAAATAATCCTCCCAAACCAGGGCTATTGTTCTGCCTCTACTTCCTGCATAGATTTATGTCTGCATTTCAAGCAGGAGTGAAACTAAAGCTGTTCCAGTTTTCCATAAAAACCCAGACTGTTTCAGTGGTTTGAATGGGAATGTGTTTTGAAATGTAACAGCAGCAGCAGCCAGTGAAGGGGTTCTTTCTGTCACAGGGCTGGGTGTTTGCTGCCCAAAATAATTCAATAACATTCCTCATTGTAAAACGAAAAAAATATTACACTTTTCTAAAGCATTTTTATGGGGCTTGAACTGAAACAACAGATCCTTAGGGATGCAAAGCAGTGAACAAATAAAAGTTGAATTTCATTAATTATCCTAATGCTCTAAAATTCCCTCTATCCAGAACTGTGTTTCTAATTACCATTTACTTCTCTCTTTTAGATGTGGTTGACTCTAACTCAGCTCTTTGATAAAATTGTCAGTCATCTCTCATTGATGTGTAGCAGGGTGGTAGCAGGCACGACACAGGAAGGGTTGTTGGAATATATTTTGTGAGTACTTAGAATATGAAAACTGCTGCAGGGTTAGGAAGGTAAATGGAACCGGGAGAGGAGAAACCCAGCTGTTTGGTTGGCACAAGGTACTGAGGAACGCATGAAAAACATGCTGAGGATCTCCCTCAACAACCTAAAATACAGATTGAAATCCTGAAAGAAAAAGGGATTTTTTGCACAATCCTAAGGGAGGAGAGCTAAAGGGCTTGCCAGCTCAAGAGACCAGGGAGAGAGAAGGAGCACTCAGTCAGGCTGGCAGTGCTGTGGAGCCCAGCTCTTTGCTGGAACGGGTCACCCGCTTCACCTGCTTGGGGCAGCAAAACCAAGGCTGCCAGGCTGTGCTCAGCCACCACAGAAATGGGGTTAGACCCAGGCACCCCATAGGAGCCTGCAGAGGGAAAAATCCTATTTCAGCTATGGATTGCAATTGCAAGGGCATAGAAAGCGGCTCCTGGACCTGATGCTGGTCCATGATGCACCTCATGCTCCCAGCTGTGCAGCATTGTGCATCTGTGCAGATCCCTCCAGGATGATTTTAACTGCAATTTAAAAGAAAAAACATATGCAGTTTCAAAAAAAAAAATCCTGAAATAATAAGTGATAAAAGTTTCTTATATGAGGCAGATGTACAGACTAGGGCAAAATCACCTCTGACTCCTTGCCAAAAATGTTGACCTCAGATAAGGTCACAAAGAACAGTCAGGCTGAAGAAAATCCATTGGACATCAGCAGAAGATGATCAATGACAACATCATTGATATCTGTTAGAAATACCTGGCTCACCATAGCTCTCACACCTGGGGAGTGCTGAGGACAGCCTGACTGTGAGCTGTGCCATTGCTGTTCCCACTGCAGGACACAGATGCATTTTATGGCACAGATGCATTTTATGGCACATTACCTCTGTCCTACGTGGGCTAACGCAACACTTTGTCTCATCATTTGTTGTAAACCTTGTCAACTTCATTGTCCTTGCATAAAGTGAAGGGGAGTAAGTCTGAGTGAAAAAAAATCAGAAAAACCTTAAAAGGGGGTGCTCAGAAAGTCCCACAAAAGGCCAAGCCAGGTGGTGCATAGTGGTGGGTAAGGCTGTGATGCACTGCCTGGCTGCTGGTCCACCCTTTCGGGGGCTCCTTGTGCTTCCCACAGGAACCAGCCTTAAAAGACTCATTGTTCTTTCTGTTTCTGATTATTTCACACCATTAAAAAAATGCCTTTTATGTGGATTTGTGGTGGTATCCTCCTCAGGCTGTCCACAGTGCTCCTTGCTGCTGGGAGTCCCATTAATCAGCCTGCTCTGCCTTGTCCTGGCTGTGTCCTGTGGGGTGAAGAGACTCACATCCAGCAAAACTGGGCACAGCAGCTGTAAATTAATGCTGGAGAAGCACTGGGCATGTGAGGCAGGACAGATATATAAAGAGACAATAAAGCACACAAATGAGACTATTTGCAGCTGGAGCAAGGGCAAAGATACCTAATTCTGCAGCCCACTTAGTGACAGAAGAGGTGCTTAAAAAGTCTGTCTTTCAACCAGGTTATTTTTACTAGGAAGCTAAAACTCAGAGTTGGATTTGACCTCAGCAGGACTGCTGAAGTGAGGCTGCAGACACTGCTCAAAGGACAGTGTACAGGTGATGTGGAGGTGCAGAGTGACTGGATTTATGCAACCTTTCAGATCCCACCACAAGGTTAGGAGCGGTCTGTGGTACCTGCTGCAGTTTTGTGCTTTGCATGAGTCTGTTGCATGAACGAACCAGTGCTGGCTTGAGAGTTCCTGGATGAATAAGTTATTGCAGGGCTTGCTGATTAAGACATTAGAGCAGCTCTGTTACCAAAGGCTGTGGTTGTGGTTACTGGATACTTGGGGTTTGTTTCCATCTGCCCATGCCCAGTCTCTGCTCAGCTGCCCTGCAAGAGCTCCATTGCTGAATAAAAAGGTCAGTAAAACGTCTTTCTGCTCTAAGGTGGACTGGCTTTTATGAGAAACAGAGCACTTGGCAGTAAAACTAATAATTCTGACTGGCTGACTTTTCCTTTCTTTTTTCCTTTCTTTTCTTTCAATTTTTTATCTTTCTACTGCAGCACACAGTGGTTCAAATGCATAAAACTGTGTTTTTGCTGCGTCCGACTGGTACACTGTTAAATAGTGATTATTTCCTTCTCATTTGACAGGAAAACTTGAATCAGAGGTCCAGAATTTCAACTGCATCTATCATGACTGGGAATACCTGAAGTGCACCTGGCAGCCAGGTCTCCTCACACCTCATGGTGTACATTACGGGCTATATTATTGGTATGTAACAGAAAAATAGGAAAACATCCAGGCAGTAATCAAGTGAACCACTCCGAGTACAAAAATGCCACAGTAAATATGCTTTTATAGCTGGCAGTGCTATTGTTCAGTTCACCTAGAATGAGCCAAAATAATGTCCCAAGCAACACAGGGCTTCTGGCAAGAAAACACCAAAATCTTTCTTACTTTCTTAAAATCAGACCCATGCTGATCTTTACTAGGAAATGTCTTCTCACTTCCTCCTTTCCTTTTATTCATCCCCAGGAGGTGTTTTCTGCATGTTGTCCACCATAAAGACTTGTGCTTTGTCTTTTCTAAACACACCTGGATAGCTCTGGCTGCACATTTCCCATGATCACAGTGCACATATCTCAACTGGACAGGATTTAGCACAAGACTACCAAGCTCAGTGAACCCTAGACACAGAGTGGAGCTTCCCAGCAACTTAGAGTTTTAGTGTTCAAATATATTTTCATAGCCTTAGCACATCCCATACAAGCAAACATGCTTTCACAAGGTAATAATAATACATAATTCTCAGCTCTTTCTTTCAAACTGGTGCCTAAATTCTGTTCTGCAGGAAAAACATAGCTAGAATTAGTGGTTTGGAACAAAGTAAATACAGTATTTGTGCTTCAGCTCCTATGATATTATGGAAAGGATGACTTAGGCTGTGTTTCGTGCCACTGGGCTATGTGAAGAAAAGCATAGCTGCATTTTAAACAGGTTCCATGTAGTTCTTGGAAATAGTCTTCAAAGCAGAAGTACCAGTTCAAAACCATTTTGCTAACTGCAAAGATCTGCTTGAGGGAAACCATAGAAATGCATGATTCATGCCTAAAAGGAAAACAAACACTAAAAAAACCCAACCTTGATCCAATTGCCTTCAATAAAACCAGGCATTTGGATCTGGGTCCCATTTTATCATAAGATTGGGCGGACACCACGGCATCCTTTGATCCCTGTGAGCAAATTTTTATACTACTAGAACATGAAGGTTTTCCCCCAAACATAATATGCTGTGCAAGGAGACTTTCATTAGGTCTGGAGTACAGGGGCCAAATTCAGCCCTGTTGTGAGGGCATAAAGCAGCAGGAATCTTAAAAGGCAATATAAAACACCAGTCAGTATTTCCAGGATGCAGCCAGCAGCTCAGCTTTGGAGAATGGCCCCCAAAGGCGGAAGGGACAGGGTTGTGGCTGCACATTAAGTGACAAACAGTAAACCCCTTCCTAGCAAACCCTGAGTTTCCATGTGCCCATGGAGAGCCATGGGAACTACCTGCAGTCAGCCAGAGCAGTTCAGCAGCACTCAGTACATTCATGGCACACGTCACCTGCCTAAAAACTTCATTTTGGTTTGGGAGGGGACCTTTCTTCAACTCCAGAGTCTGTTGCTAATGATGCAGGAAGGGCCCTAGAAGAGCAGAACTGTCTCCATGAGTAGAGGCCAGATCCTTCCCCAGCTCCAGCCTGGCACAGCCTAAAAATCAACCTGAGAAGCTGTCTGTGCATGTTAATTTGGGTTTTTTCTCTTGTCCACACTTTTGCCATAGCAGGAGTCCAGGTGACTGACCCACAGCACTGTGCTTTGGACAAATGCTGGGATATGGGCAATACTTGAGGCTTAGGTCCAATCTTATAAGAAATGTCTTACTAAGTAGTAATTTATTTTGGTTACTTTTTTCGGTTTCCCTGCCCACTGCTAGGTATGAGGGGCTGGAGCAGGCAGTGCAGTGTGATCACTACATCCAGGATCATGGCATAAACCTCGGCTGCGTGCTACACAACCTCAGCCAGGCAGAATACCAAGATCTGAACATTTGTGTCAATGGCTCAGCAGCAGCCAGTCTGTTACGGCCACTGTACACCACCCTTCACCTTCACAACCTCGGTAAGGAGGGCAGGGAAGTAATAGGGGACCCTCGTGGCCACCACACACCCTAGGCCCACTTTCTGCATTAGGGGTCTCAATTCAATGTGTGCTTTTGTAACTGGGTGGTTAGAATGTGTGCCTTTTCCCCCAGGGAAGGGGCTGTGGCATGTGCCAAGCAGGACTTCAGTTTCCAGGACTGTTTGCAGGCAAACAATACCACCCAGCACAACCCTGGAGGTCAGTGGGTGCCTCCAAGTGCTGCATTTGGCAGCTGGACAACTCGGGACATAAATGGCCTGCTGGGCATGTGGCAGAGCATCTATGGGGTTTTTTGCTCTAGCAGCACAGTCACAGAGATATCTTTATTTACTCCTGCTGGAATTGAAACCACTGCTGCACTCCTTGCATGCACAAGGAGAAATCTTTGGGCTCTGCTGTTCAAACCAAGCTAAGGTCTGGGGTGAGCTGAGTACAAGGTGTGATGGGGTCTGTCAGAGATGGATTTCAAACCCGTGAGAGACAGGAGGGAAAGGGAACAGAGCACTGCATGATTTGCAAATATTACATGTACTCGGTGTTTGTTATGGTGTAATTTATTAAATGCACTTACCTTGTTGGTGCATTTGCCTACATGCCAGAAGGACAAATAGCCAGTCGTCCAGCTGAGCCACTAGGCTAGTAAGCAGGATTTTGGAATTCAGTTAGTGCTGCCACGTGCTTTGTGTGTGGCTCTGGGTATCGGACATAAATCAGAGCCTTTTCTGTGATGCAGAGTGTAGGGCCAGCAGAGTGTTCAGGGTCACTGCAGGGGCCGAGGCTGCCCCGGCAGCGCGGGGAGCTCTGGCGGCCGCCAGGGGAACGTGCCAGGCGCAGCTCTCACACCGCCGTGTTTCTGAACCCCTGCACCGCAGCCCAGAGCAAGGACTCCGTCCCGCCTGTGTGTCAAGTTAAAATAAACAACACATCCTCCAGACTCGGTGACATCTTGCTCCTCCAGCATCGTGGCTGAAAGTCAGGAGCGCTCAGAAATCCCATCAGCGGGGAAAGGGGACAGAGGCTGGCGGTGATTAACTGCAGCCTTTCAGCCAGGAGCTGTCCGAGTGCACCTCTTGACCTTCTCTCTTTCTTTTCCCCTCCAGCAAAGCCCTCAGCCCCGGAGCAGCTGGTGGTTTCCGTGTCTGCAGCCGAGGAGCTGCTGGCGGCCTGGAGCCCCCCGGGCGGGCGCGTGCCGCCGCACTGCCTGGAGTACGAGGTGCAGGTGGCAGAAGACGCGGGGCAAGCCGCGGCTGCCTGGGCGGTAGGGACAGTACCCGGGGTGTCCCAGGGAGGAGAAGGGGTCGGGCAGCCGTGGCCGAGCCGGCAGTGGGGGGCACAGGCTGCAGCAGGGTGAGAGTTACCCCGGTGGGAATCGCTGACCGGCTGCTGCACCGCACACGCTCCTCCTTAACCCCCTGACCTCCAGCTGCAGCTCTGCTTTAGCAGGAACAGAGACCAACAGGAGGCTCCAAGCGAGCATTTCCTCGGACCTCCTGCCTGTTATCTCAGAAAACTGTCATCGAGGAAATTTAAAGGTTGCTGTGGTTTGTTTCTTTGACTAGGGTGGCATAACTTGGACCAATAAAACTGTAATTCTAATCTCTCAAAAAGAGTGGTCTGGGACAGAACATATCTTTTATGCATGGTGCTTTTTCCTTGTATGTTTTCCAGCTGCAGTTTGGGGGCAAAACCAAAAAGGGCTAATTAATCATAGGGGACATCTCTTTTTTAATTGCCATATTCCACTCATGAGTCTACTTAATTAAAAGAAAGATTCCATAAATTAACAGGCATAAATGGCAATATACATGATGACACCTCCAGAAAGTATTTTCAGTAGATTTGTCTTCATAGTCATGTTATTTGCATTAGCTTGCACAAAACTATTGTGAAATCATTTAAAACTGCCAAAAGATAATCCAAAGGTTTACAGAACCTGGACAATGTGCAGGAACATCAGGCCACACCAGACAGATCCTGGTGGTGGCATGTAATTCCTTGATATATTTTTCTGCTTTGTTTTTCAGTTTGTGTCAACCCAAATGGAAACTGTTGTAACAATTTCCAGAGCAAATCAAAGCCACGTTTCATGTGTTCGTGTCAGGGGGAGAGCAAACATTTTTTGTGCAGACCAAGGCTTTTGGAGTGAATGGACACAGGATTGCTTCTCTGGTATGGAACTCAAAGTAAATGGTGTTTCTTTTATATGGTTTATAAAACCTGTTTGGTGCAAGTGCTGATGGCTGCTCAGGGACCTCTGCACTGGAGGTGGGCTGCTGGCTTAGTTCCACCTTTAACCTGCTCCAGCACAGTGATTCCTGCAGCTTTGCATCTGCAGTGCACTTAGCAGGTGAGCCCCAAAATATTAATGCTTCTGCAGCAGCACCTTTCCCTGCTGCATGGGGACAGCTGGGATGGAGGAGTGACTGCTGAGCAAGAGAGGGCACAAGGCACTTGCCGTTTCTGGACAGGGCATCCTCCTGGCTGTCCTGCACCACAGATCAGCTCCTCTGAACCCTGTAGGCGCTCTTGGGCTGTCCTCATGTGCACTGCCTCTGCTGCAAGGTGCAGAAAGCAGGGGAGAGGCACTTAGCAGTGACTGCATCTATGCACCAGAGATAGAATACCCTGAAGGAGGATGTAACCCCAACCAGTAACATATACCTGTAACAAACAAACAAATAAATAAATAAATAAAAACATGTAGGGTAATGTGGACAAGATGAGTTTGTGTCTGAGCCAAAGCTTCGTAGGAGGCAACATAATCCATTCTAACATCTTCTTATTTCCTGCCATTTATCTTTGCAGTGTCCAGAAAAGAGGACAAGGAGCTATTTGTCCTCATTCCAATCATCCTGAGTTTGTCAATTACCCTCATAATATTTATGTTGATTGGCCAGTGCAAGAAAAGGTAAGCACCAAGGTAGCCTGTCCAAGCAATGTGGTTTTTTTGTTGGTGTCTCTAACTATTTATAGCTACAGTTGTAACTAAAACATCACATTAAATGTCTAAGGGCCAAACATTAATAGATGCTCTAAGATTGGGCAGCATACAATAGTTCATTTTCAGTAAACAACCTTTGTGAGTGTGTCTTTTTTTGATATGAAATGCCCCTACAGCAACCCATAAACTCACTGCAGAGACACAAGTCCTGCTCATAAGAGCTGCTTCTGTTAAATGCAGAAGTAACTTGCGTGCACAGCAGCACAAATAAAGCTATTATCATGCCCCAAACTCAAGAGCAGAGATTTGTCCTAGCTGTGTTAAAGCAGCACCATTTTAATGGGCTAACTCCTCATTCTTTTGGCAGTCGCATCCCAGGTGTTTACATTCATGTCAGTGATGACACGAGGGAAAGCAGATGAGTGGGTGAATTTGTCTGGTTTTACTGATGATAATTTCTTCAGGTCTTGAGATAACTGATGCCCCAGTACTGATAACTACTTTATTTTCCTGATGGCTATGTAGCATAACCAAGCAGGAAGCTTTTCTAATAAGCCTTTCAAGGCATCACTCATGAGGGGGAACTGGCTCTAGAAATACCCTTGTGTGGTCCTCAGAGATGAACTGACACCTGTTTGCAGTCCCAAACACATACTCCTTCATCTTTGCTGTGCATCTGCCTTCCAAATGTTTTGGTTTGTGAAATTCAAACAAACTGTAGATGCTAGTGAGAAATCTGTAGAAAGCAAATGCTTCCTGCATTGCCACTGGGATGTGGCAATGTCTGACAGGGATGCTGGAGCACGTCCTCAGCTCTCTCAGTGTTGGGAATAACAGCCTGTGTCCCTTTCAGATCCCCAGCAGGAAAGCCATTGCATGCATCTGTGGGATACTAACTGCCTGTGCCTGCTGTACCGATCGTGTTTGGTGGGTTGCTCATGGAACCATCCCAAGGACAGCCGAGGAGCCCTGAGCTTTCTGCAGCCCAGGTGGGTCTTCCCTACCTGCTGCCACTTGTGAAGGCAGTTGTTGCAATCCCAGTCCTTAACGGGCCCAGGACAACTGGAGGGGCTTAAACTGACTGCAGGAAAACTGGAAGAGATCTAAACTGACTCTGAAGCAAGGTGTTTCTGATAACAGGACAAGGGAGAAAAGAGAGGCAGTGGAAACTGCCATGAATAAAGATAACGTGTTGTTCTGTGGGCTTGCTTGGGTTTTTCTTTTATGAGGACTCCAGAAATCTGTCAGCAGGACACACACACTGAAGGGCAGCACCACACATACAATGCTACACATGTGCAAACAGCTGCATCCAGTCCCTGTGCCCACCTTTCTCTCACCAGGTCTTCCCTGTTCCCAAATACTCAGCCTGCTGAGAGCATCTAAATGCTGAACAAGAGCTACCTGAGCTATTAATTTCATCAGCTGATATGCCTTATCTGTTGAAAAGCTCAGGTGCAGAGGCCTTGAGAGAAACTTTTGCTATAAAGAGGCATGACCACAGCTGCTGCAAAGGCCAGATGATTCAGAGGAGAAGTGAGAGGGTCACTCCAGCAAATGTGACATGGGAATTTCTCTAGGAATTGGACATTGGCATCAGAATTCAATGAAGCACACCTGGTGTTTCTCAACACCATGTAGTCAGGTGATGAAATTGCTGACTGATTTTTTAGGAATCATTCCCTATGATAATGATGATAGAAAAAAAAAAAAAAAATTAAAAGCATCACTGGATGAGATACCCTTTTCCAAGCCCATTCTGGGCTTTTTTGCTTGAAGAACTAACCAAGGCAAACACAGGGCTTTAGTGTGGTTTCATTTCATTGGAACAACCCTGAAAATGTATTTTCTTGAAGGATCATTTATTCAAAGTGGGAATTTCTAATGAACAGTGGAAGCTCAGAGAGAAAATCAAGTTTGTGTCAATCAGCTATGTAAAGAGCCATACTAATCCAATCAGAAACAAAACAACACAACAAGTGTTGGGTGCAAGCAGTTGGATGTGTAAGACATCCAACTGCAAAATTATTCAATCACTATCAGCTGCTTCCACTGCTAAATGGGCAACAACCCAGTGTAATTTGGGGAGCAACCTAAGGAGGAAAGAACTAGGGAAAAAAAAAAGGTCAATGCACAGACTGAAGCAGAAATGAAGTTTCATGGTTGTTGTAATTCTGCTGAGACACAACCTCTGCCTCTACTGTCTCCTGGGCAGCCACCATAGCATGGCTTTACTTTGAAAAATACCCATGAGCATGCACTGGGCATGGATTTTCAGAACTGCCATCAGGCCTCTGATGTTCTGCCAGACTCTTAAACAGTTAAAATATCTACTAAAAACACATTAGTGCATTGTGAATGTCCCCAAGGGAAAAAGTAGGGCAGGCAGCCAAGCCCAGCCTGTTGTCCTGGGTACATCTGGTGCAATCTCACCTATTTTCCCAGGTGGGAATGCTGGGCACAGGCATTTGGATTGGGACAAATACTGCAGCAGCCCCAGCCTGCTGGATGGGTTTAAACTGAGCTAAAGTCTCTAGTCCAATTTTACCCCAAAAAAAAAGGTAAGAAGGGAAGAAGAATTAAAGTGCATGGGTGCAAGTAAGACATAGCTAAGGAAAGACTGTTGTATCTCCACCGCTAGAACTCACCCCAAAAAAGATCAGAGCTATTTCAGTAACCACAAAATATAAAAGTTAGGCTGAAGCCTGCCTAGAAACCTGCCTAGTAACAGAGTGATAAATTAAGTGCATCTACTTACGGTATCTGTACGCTGCAGCTTCCCAGGAGCATTTAGGTGAGGAAAGCTGGGCCCCAGTGCAGGGCTCTCTGCTCCCCAAACTCATCCCTGCAGAGGGTCCTCACTGCAGCACCAGCAGCAGCAAAACACCTCCCACCTGCTTTCTCACAGTGTCACATCTGAAACATTTGCAAAATTCAGCCCTAATAGATGGCCACTCACCTTCCTAAGATCCTGAACCTTGCTAGAATTTCAGTAGTTGTTTTTTATCCTGTGTTTATAGAATTACACAAATGTATTTCTTTCACACAGTAGACTCGTAAGGGTGTTTTAATAATTTGCTGTAGTCCATAATTAATATTTTTAGTAAAGCACTTTTAAAATCCCTCCTTTGACATGCTCTGCTCTTATTCTTCCCAGTTCCATGTGTTTGGTGAGACATGTCTTTGTCTTTGCATATCCATGAGTTTAGAGTCTCCTTTCTGTCTTTGACTGATAAAGTCTTAGAGCCATTTGTTGAAGAATAAACCCAACTTTTCTTGCACAGCTTTTTTCTCCCTAGAGAATGTCTAGAGATTGTGCACATACAGGAGCATGATCCTTTGCATGCTGCAGGGAAAAGCAAAATTCTTTTAGCCTGTCATATTCTATCTGCTTTTGGGAAGGAGCAAAACAGGGAAGATGAACGCCAAGGTCTCTGAACACAAAAATCACCCTTCTTCTCTCACTGAGGTGTATTTTCAAGCTTCCAGCAGGAGAATAATTTGAAAATCGGCTTACATTCTGTTTTCTCATATCCATCCTCATATTTTTTAATTTTTCTGAGTGACCTCTCAGTACAAGTGTTTCAACCACTATAACTTGACACAAAGCAAGGCTGACATAGGAACATAGGAATTTCCACCTGAACATGAGGAGGAGCTTCTTTACTGTGAGGGAGACAGAGCACTGGAACAGGCTGTTCAGAGAGGTTGTGGAGTCTCCTCTGGAGATATTCAAAAGCTGTCTGGACACAATCCTTACTAAAGAGTGACTGGGGACCCAGTTTGAGAGGTGTTTGAACAAGATGAGCTCCAGTGTTCCTTTCTAGACTTACCCATTCTGTGATGTGTCAGGAACTCTTTACTCCTCCTGCACTCGAGGGAATGAAAAGGTGGATGTTGTATCTCACCGGCTGAGGCATCTCTGCTGAAATTTTCCATCTTGTACCGGTGCTAGAAATCCTATGGCCACTGGGTGTCAGCAACTGTGCTTGGATGCAGACGATATGGAGGGCAGGTGCAGCATCCATGCCGCCGGAATTTGGTACTTAGTGCATGAAAATGAAATAGAAGGGATAATGTCTCTGTCACCATAAGAAAGAGTCTTGTTCTTTCTGTACTGCGAAGCAGAGACGTGTCACAGATTTGCTCTATCATTCAGCTCTGGTGTGACTGAGGGGTAACATCACCTTGTGCCTCGTGGTATCGTGCCCATGGCACAGTGCTGCTCCACTGACCAGATCTGTGTCCCCCAGGGCACGTGCCAGCCAAAACCAGTCCCTGCCACTGCCCTCCCCCTTGCTCGTGCCACTGAGCACCCACAGAAAGGTCCCATCAGCCCAAACTGGTCTGACTGTTCCCTGCTGTGTGTCCCTGCCTCATGGGCACCAGGTCCTACACCCCTGAGCCCCCATAGATCTCAGCACCCACCCCTGAGCCGCTGCACCTGCAGGCATCTTGGAAGGACAAGACAGCCCTTCTGGCTGCAGCTTCTACATGTCAAGGCTTTGGGACTGCAGCAGCTAATGATATAATCTGAAATCTAAAGAGCTTCACAGGCCATGGCAAGTTTGCAGCTCACTGCCTTGTGTGGCATTTGTACCTTAGAGAGCATTGTCAACCTCTTTATTTCTATGTAAGAAGCTAAATTTTCTCAGGAGGGTCTCTGGTTTTCACAGCTTTGAGGCAAGCAAATGCAGCTGATGCATGTGCTTGATGGAACAATTTGAGGCAACATATTGTGGCTGAGCTGTCTGAACAGCTGAAATGGCTCTGCAAACTGTCTGTGTCAAGATACCCTTCCCAGAGTACAAAAAGATAAAACAGCCAGCTGAAAAATGACACACCACAAGGCTTAGCCCCAAATCCAGGATTCATGTCCCTGCCATCCTGGGCTGCTTGCCTCCTGTGTGGATCTGCATCCAGACACAACACAGGACTGCTACATCCAAGAAATAAAATGCCATTTCAGCAAATCTCACACCATCAGACATTACCAAAAAAAAAAAAAATTAACATGGCTTTGATATTTCCTTTCTTGATGGATATACCCAGGAAACAATCTCAGTGTTTAAGTGGGACTCAGCTCAGGGAGGGCTGAGTGTGAGTGCTTCCTTAGGCTGGATGAGCACCGTGGCAGTGCTGCTGTGGTCCCCAGCAGTGCATGCACTCATCTAGGACAGCAAGGACAGCCTGCACAGCACCTCTGACTCCTCTGAGATGTCAAATGCGGTTGCACTGCCTTGCTTTTGATGGAAGGTGTGAAAGGTTCCTGCAGTTGCTGTGAGGGGTTTTGAGCCATGGCCACCAGCAATCATCCACAAAGGATGGGTTTTGTTTCCTTGCCTGAGAAGCTGTGAATGGAGGTGACAAAGGCATGTCACACCTTTGGTGTGCTTGGATGTCCCAGCTTGCCAAAGCACTGGTGACTCGCAGGAGTTATTTTCATTTGGGAAAAAAAGAGTACTTAATATCAGGGTTTTTTTTACAAGCCAGAGAACACCTTCCTTTAATGTTATCTAGATATCATTGTGATTTAAAAACAAAGGGTGGCAGGATACTCTTCACTGGAATTTATGCAGTAATGGAGAAAACATGCATAGCAAACAAACATGCAGATCATGATCTTCCTGGGGATTAGAGCCTCCCTCCAAGGCTGCTCTTGGCCATGTCACCCACCCCAAATACCCTGACATGGCCATGGCATACTGGTGACAGCGAACAGATGCCAACAGTGTGCTAAACCACTCAGAGCAGCAGCTGTCCTGCAGGAGAAACAAGCTTCAGCAGCACACACAGATGTAAAGCTGCTCTAAATGTTAACAAATGCAACCCGGCAGTGGTCTAACATGTAGGTGAGTGTAACATGACATGGATACAGGAAATTTACACAGGAGAAGGAACCAGAGACAGCAGACACAGGATCCCATCCTGTCTCTAGGTACCCAAACATCCTTTGTGCCCTCACAGGGTCTGACTGCAGAGCCAGGGCTGCCCAGGGAGCCTGAGAGAGTCATTGTGCCACCAAGAGGTCCCCACCTGATGCATGAAGCCCAGAAGAGAACAGTCCTTGCCTTTTATCTGATGATGTTCCAGCTCTTATCTGTTGAAATGGAAGTATGTCCCAACCTTCGGGACTCTCAAATTGATCTTGGCTGGTAGTTGCCCAGAACTTTGTGCCCATGATGCCAATTTGTTTAGAAACACTCACACTGAGAAAACAATAACCTTGTTGCCTGCCAGGTTCAGCAAAGTTCACTTTTAACAACAGAGAGCTTAAAAGGCCATCAGCACAATTTACTCAGCTGAAGAAAAAGCATGAAGTTCCTGGCTACAGCAACAAAGAAAAGTGTTTTTAGAAAGTCAGGCAGTGCAAGCACAAAAGCAGGCTCAGCCCTGAAAATTTCTCAGCAGTGTTTGCTCAAACACACCAGCTGAAGGCAGCCCAAAAGGACATTACCTCAATGTTGTTGCTCTCCTGAGCAGACTCCAGTAACACCAAATGTCCATGGAAATGCTGTTGTGTAAAACAAAACACACTTCTGTGGCTACATGCAGTCAGGCTTGGGCTAGCCAAGCTGGTTGATTCTGGATGCTTCTGAGAATGCAACTGAAATATTGGCTCATAGAATTTGGGGCTGGCCCAGGGCTGGGAACATTCAGCCTTTGCCATGCCTTTACTTCATGCTGTCCTGCGTGTGGGAGTTGCACTGACTTGGCATGGCCTCTCCTGCCTTCCTCCAAAATTGTAGCATTTTTCATGGCTTTGCTAGGACTTGGAAGGACCATAGCCCAAAAACGGTGTTCTCTCTTTGGGATGTTTGTTCCTCCCACACTTGGGGAGGTGTCTCTGGGGAGGCGTTGCTGTGCAGATGGCTGGCTTGTTGGCTGAGCTCTGGCAAACCAGAGGATAAGGACAAATGGGCTGACCTGGGCCCTCCTGCTGTGCCTGTGGGATAAATCCCTGTGTGAATGCAAGAGCTGAGCCCTCAATAAGCATTTCAGTTGCTGTTACTGCTGCCTCACCAGGAAATGCAGTCCCAGACCTGGAATACCCCACTTGTTGGAAGCCTGCTTCTATTTCCTACTTTATTTCTACCTGTTATATATGTATAATTTGTGCAGTTGGGGGTGCCTATAATAAACTGTAGTTATAAATGTTATACACTGTAGCCATAAAATGTTTTAGAGTTACTGTGAAAAAAACCCAAGGCGAGGGGAATTTGCAGATTAAGTTGTCAAGCAAGTTGCAGGCACCTAATTATCATTTAAAAAAGCCCTAGCCAGCAGAAAACAATAACCGAAAAGCTGGCCATTAGGTCATGCCTAAGCAAATCACAAGCAGGTGGGTCGAAGTCGGGACCTAGACCCAACATCAGGAGGAAAGACGAGGAGGACACCTGGAGTCATCACTAGCTGATGATCTGCTGTACAGAAGACATCAGTGGCCAAAATGCCTTCTCTATGAGAGAAGACTGCATGAATATGCAGCTTGCCACAATGACTTGTAGCCAAAAACAGAATAAAAAGTATAAAAACCCTCTGCAGAAATACAGGGGTGTGCAAACTTGACAAATACAGGGATGCGCAAACTTGACGGAGGCACTGACTCTGTCGGTTTGCACCCAGAGCTGATCTGTAGACTGTGGGCAAATTCAAACTCTAAATTGTTACGTGATCACAAATAAATTTAGTTATTAATTATTAATCCAGATTGGCTTGTCTCTATATCATACCCTTTCTGTATATCAATGCCTTCCTCTAGCCTTAATAGCTCCTCTCTTTCTCTCCTTAGTCAGAACAAGCACTCCCTGATATCCTGATGGAGAGCTTTTTTCACCCATCTTTGGCTGCTAGGAGGAAAAAGACAAGGTTTCTGCTCTCTTCTCATAAGAGGCCCTGCCTAGCCTTGTGTCCCTACACCGTGCCTACCACCAGGGCTGCTGCTCAGGCCCAACACACAGTCCCACCTATTCTCTAAAACAAATGTGTCAACTACTGTTATGTGTATTTTGGATAATTCGTGCTTATGAGAAGTAGATGTATGAAATATGTTATGTTGGTAAGAAATATTCTTATAAGTTTTCTTAAGCACACAAGCTGGAGCCAGGGAGTCGAAACTACAGCTGGCAGCAGAGAGAAAAGGACCTAAAACCTAATTTGCAAGTGAATGAATGCGGGCTTGCTCAGGGATGGGCGCTTCTCCAGGGTGATCCGAGGAACACTCAGATGATGAATGCTCGATAAATATCTCAGATTGAGATAGACAGAGCCATCAAGAAGACTCATCTCAATGCCGAATTCCAGTAACTCCATCATCAGATACACGGTTGAAAGAAACCCTGCCTTAGGCAGAATAGATGGTATAAAAACTGCTCAGACAGAACAGTCGGGGTGAACATAGGAGACCCTACGCTGCAGAGGTCGGACCTGTGTCTCACCCAGCGCTGATCCCCGGGCTCGGCACTGACCTTTTGATTGTGGCTGTCTTGGACCAAATCTCGGTTGCGAAATACAAATCTATTTTATTAATTATTAATTTGGCTTGATCATTTTTACCTATAACAACTACCTACAGGCCAACAGGGAATCATGTGCATTTACCCTCAAGGGGTAAAGGTCTGGCAAAGAAAATCCACAAATCCTGACCATGGTGTGCTGCACAATCAGAACTCATCCCTGCACTTTGCTAAAGGCCAGCATGAGACAGTCTGGGGCAGGATCTGGGCAGCTTTCTCCTTAGAACACCTAGAGAAGGTACAAGAGAGCAAATGCTCACTTGAGGGTTGTCCCACCCATGCTGCAGCCTTGTGGCTGTAATGCCTCAGGTTTTAGCTTTTATATTTTTCAGATTCTATACTGCTTTAGTGTGTACTTCTGAGCTTCATATTATGGGAATGCTGAGCTCTCTTCACAGAGTAGGGGAGACAAAACAATTCCTTCTCTAGCTGGGGATCAAGGACAAATGATCCAAATCCAAATGATCCAGGCCCAAGAGCATAAACTACATGGACTGAAGAGAGGAAAACAAGAAGGATGGGACTTCATAACCTAAAGCTATAATTGGACAATTAACTCCAATATGCTAATGGACCAAAACTTATAAAAGTGAGAGACCCAGTGACCGGTCATACATTTTGTGACCATTTTGGTTTGGGTGTAGCCCTGGCTGGGTTCTTGTACTGCCCAAGGTGTATCCATTGAGGCCTTTTAATAAATACCTACTTTATTCTTTATCTCTGTCTAGTCTCTGTTCTAGGTCAGCCTTCACAAGGCATCAGCTGTGCTGCAAAAAGAAAAGGTGGGGAGCACTTAGCTGAGGGGGCCAGAGCTTGCCATGGCTTCACTGTGAGTCACTGTGACCTGTGGAGACATGACCTGTGGACATGAACCACTGCTGCCTGTAGGGCAGGAACCCCCAACACAGCTGAGATCTCTGCTGGGCAATTGCTCTTACCTTTGAGTAGTGTTATGATGTTTGGGAAGGCTCCACAGGACAGGCACTGAAATCTTCCTCCCCAAATGTCACAGAAGAGCTGTTCTAGCTGTCAGTCAGGGAAAAGGACCCTGATTAAAATCTTCAGTGTCTTTGATGAGCATCCATCACTGGCACCCACCTGTCCTTCTGCAGGAGGAGACATCAACATCAGCAGCACACAGAGATGTAAAGCTGCTCTAAATTTTAACAAATGTAACCCGGCAGTGGTCTAACAGGTACTAGTTTACAGATTTTTTTTGTGTATCATAAATTTAAATCACTCAAAATGCCACAATTAAATCCCATTAATCATTTATGTTGGATAATCTGGCTGTATTTTAATTCATTAATTTATACAATTCAAGCACAGGAAAATTGAGAACAGTGGATTTAACATGCCCCTGTGTGGTGCTGCATGATTCACTTTTCAAGTCACCTAAGTGTTGGTACCAACTAGAGTTACAAAGCAGCTACCATCGTCATAGGAAACTGCTGGGGAAATTGCATTTATCTGCTACGAGATCTTTGGTTTTTGGGGAAGCAGAACATAAGATAACATTAATGAGAGATGTAATATGGAAGAAGGATTGCTCCAGAGTGTTGATTTTCCACAATAATTTGTCACCCATTGCCTGCTGTGAGCAGTCTGTATAATTCTCTTGTTGTCACCACTCCTGAGCCACCAGAATTATTTGGCCTTTGTCACCACTAGACACTTACTCACTTGCCAGGCCCCTCCACACACCCTGGGAGCTGTGGCCCAGCAGGATGTGGTCGTGCAACATTTTGTGTGGTTGGAAAGGGTGGAGTGAATACCGGGGGGCAGCATGCTGGGACATGCTGTGCTGGTCCTGAGAGAAGAATCCTCCTGGAGGTACCATGTGGGAGATCTGCCCAGAACAGAAACCCTGATGCTGCCACACTCCCTCCACATGTATCCACACACCCTCCTGCTGTCAGCAAAACCTGGCATTTAGGACAGTCTTAAGCAAAATTTTTCAGTGTGTAGCTCATGCACTTGACTGTTCATTAAAGATGTTCTGATGTGGTCCTTTAATTAGCAAGTGTGCCTCGTTGCATTGATTATCTGTCATGTATAGATCTAAAATCCCTCACCTGAAGCCTCTCCATCTCCATGTTGTGATGGGGTTGCAGCATCCCTGCACAGCTGAGAGGGAATGGCACATCACATGGAAGTTTTCTGACAGCTTCAGAGCACAGGTTTCAGTGTGTGAAAAAGCAAACAAGCAGAAGACCTGAGACTTACAGAAAAACAAGGGGGAGACAAAGCAGATAATAACAATTTCATAGTTAAAAATGAAAACAAAAAAAAGCTTTTTTTTTTTTTGGATACATGTACCCCCACAAGCTACATTATCACTGGAACAGCCCCCACCTGACAATAACACCAGCAGGTATATTTGATCTCCCCATCACAGGTTTTCTCCCCAGCTTTTCAGATACTCCCATTTTTTCGAGGGAAGAATAAAGTGTAATGACATCTGTGGCTCTCTGGGGTCTCTGGGATGTGTGTGTTCATGTGTACAGATGTGTACACACATCTGTCTTTCTGTCCTTCTGCTTCACCTGCACAAGACTTGGTGCTCTTTTGTGTGCCTTTTCCTAGAAAAACGCCTCTGATGCCTTTTCCGCCCCTGAACTGGAGACAAAGCCAAGTGCAGTTGTTGGCATGTAGCTATCCTAATGATACTGTGACACAGGGAAGAAAGGCATCCAAGACACATCTGCTCCTTTATCACATGACAGGCTCTTCTTTTGGAATTCACAATTTGTCTGCCACAGTATCACACACCCTTCAGTAGCTCAAAGTTAAATAGTATTTCTGAAGGGCTGATTGTGGTTTGCTTTTCTTCCTTAAAAGATATTTCTTCCTTGGAATTTTTGTCTCTCCAGGGCCCTCATGGATTCAGCACCTTGGATGCTGACTGGGAAGAGCACCAGGCACCCTCCACACCAGTGATGAAACTCTTCACGCAGCTGTCCAGAAGAAAAGCTCTAAGGATTGACATGAGTGTCTCTGTAGAGAAAACAACAAGAACCACACTGTTCACAGTGCTTACTCACACATTGTCTAACATTTACATCTCTAAATTATCACTCAGATGAAAACTATTGAAGACTCACAGTTATTCAGACAATAAAGAGCTGTGCTGAGATGGGATGCCTTAGGACTCCTCTGCATTGGCTCTGAACCATGTCACCTCCCAAATGCCACAGCCTCTGGGTAGCTGCTCTTATCTTCAGCAAGCACAGGATGGGAGGAGCTGACCTTCTCCTCAAAGCACAGACTGTGAGGGATGCACAGGTCCCCAAAGCCACCACGGCTGATCCCATGGATGCTGTGCCCCAGACCTGGCTGAGCGGGGCAGCATGGAACAGATGCAGATGAACAGCTCAGGTCTAGAAACCAGGCTGTCCAGTCACAGGGGTTTGTGCCTGAACACCACAGCCAGCCTTGCTTCTGACCCTGGACAGGGAAGACTGCAAGCCCCTGCTTGCAGCTCAGGAAGATGCCAGTTCTGACCTGGGCTGCCCCCAGAGCAGATTGCCCAGTACCAGTCAAAAAGAGTGGTCTGTTTGCTGGGGCAGAGCCTCTGTGTGTGTGCTGTCCTATGGGCAGCCTGCCTGCACAGCTCCATCTGGTTTGGTAAACAAAGCAGCCAGCACATCTCAGCCTCCAACCATTTCCAAGGAACTATCTTCACTTCTTCAGTCTAAATCAAAGCAAAACACTACCACAGACACTGTTTGTAAGACAAAACCATACCTGAGGTGGGATTTGAGGACTCACACAAAGCTTCCAGGGGGTGTTTTCACAAGACAGCCCCAGGCAGGGCTTCTGGAGGCACCACCACAGTTAATGGTTACATCTCAGGAGAAGCAAAGGAGCTGTGGGAACAACCTGACTTTGGTTGAGTTTCAGAAAATTAAATCAGTTCTTCAAAGTCACATAGTTTAAAAAACTGTAATTTTTTGCAGTTGTTCCTGAAGGGAGCATTTTGAAGAGGGAGAATAGTCTATCACTGCTTTCACATTTAACAAGTTTTGGGTCTAGGAGTGTTGGGACATCTGCTGACACTAATTCCTGTGATTAAGCAGCTGTGGGCCATACTTCAAGTATAGGTCCTTATCCTCATTTTTTGTTGTTTGTTTGGTTTTTTGGTCAGGATATATTTTAACTGGGGACAGATGAAAGAAAGAGAGGGCATGTTCACTTATTTATTTTCTGATAGATCATGAAAAAAAAAAAGAAGAATGATTAAACCAACAAACTTTCTTTAATAAATTAATAGCAGCATCACAAAACCCTGATGTGAATGACCCAAAGAAAGTTGGGTATGTGACAGTATTTAACCATTCAAAGAAATGTTCTCCTCTGCTGGCTGGGAGGAACGCAGGTGCTGTAAGGCAGTCAATCCCCTTGGCTCTTCATACAGACAAGAGATGGACATCAGAACAGGTCCAGCTGAAGTTGGCATATTTACAGTTCTGGTGCTGAATTTTTTTAAAAACACTTATAAAAATTCTGAAAATTCTCTGTTCAATTCTTATTATTTACATCCAAATATAGCAGGTTCCCTTTTTGCCTATACAACAGAACCAGCAAGGGTGAGACATGAAGGCTCCCATGTGAAGACAATGCCTGTGTGAACACTTACATTGAGCTCCAGGTGGAAAATGAGCTATTCACACAACTTACACATGTGCTAGAAGCTACTGTAATTCAACGTATTGCTAAATGCTTTCAAAGTCTGTGGTTGGTTCTTAAAGATATATATATGTGTATATATATATATATATATATATATATATATAAGTACAAACTCATATGTGTGTATACATATACACACATATACGTATTTGGAAGAGATGTGCTATACATTTACCCAAAGGAGAAAAAAAATAAAATGCACTGTGATTTTTCTGATTTTTTCTGTACTTTTTGAGATTATAAAGTCTGACTCAGGGTAAAGGGCAGTTGCTGAAGGTGCAACTGTGTCTCTAGCCAGTGGTTTTCCTGCTGACTACCTGACTTTTTTGGAGAGGCAAGTGGATTCCCAAGCATTCAAGCCCATGGTTGTATCTGCAGGCTGGCACATGGAGCAGGTCTGCTGCCTTCTGCCAGCAGAGAGCTGCACTCTGCACTGGGATACCTCATGTGCCTGCAGGGAAGTACTATGGATTTATCCCAGGAGGGGATGAGGGAGAAAAGATTATCAACTTCAGTGCATCCTTCTGGGATCAACCCAGCAGCAGATACAACCCAAATGTTGTGTTTTAGTAGTGGCCTCAGCAAGGTCGTAGCTGCACACAGCCATGCAACAGCACAACACTCCCTCAAGCCCTGGCAGAATTTTCCAGTTCTTCTACAAGTTAGTTTTAATGGAATGAACACAGCAAGCTGAGTGTACAAGCAATTCATGTAAATAAAATGTGATTTATCCATGCCTAGTGTAAGCTTCTCTGTTCTGACAATTATCTTAGCCTGAGGCTGTCAGTGATGCTAAATGCATCTATGTTAGATGGGCACTGCAGCATCTGTGTAGTAGTTAATGAAAATAAAAAAAACTTATGGGTGATATCTGGCATTGGACAATACTCCACATTTAGGAAATCTGCATGAGAGGCATCACCCCAGAGGCACAGTGCCAGAAAGACACAGTGTTTTGGAGGGTTTGTGTACACAGGAATGCAGAGGAGTATTGATTCAAATTATACATGGTGTGTATTAAAAGCAGATTACTTAAAATACATTAAATCCCAATGTGGATGCTTTCATTAAAGATGTAAGTGGTGTTAATATTATATACTCTAATTTACTTTGGTAGTAAAATGGAATAAATCAAATTTTAAAGTTACTCCAGATACATACTCCATGCAGACTAGCTCCAGGTCTGCTTCCCTGCTGTCCCTGGTCACCATTTGCTTTAGAACCATGTCACCAGCAAATTATTCCAATCACATGCTCTGTTCATCTCTGCCCATCCCCTCCTGAGACAGGAGCAGGGACCCTCTCTTACGCCTCTCTCCAGCATTCCCCAGGCAGGCACATCCTGCTCCTCACTGCTTGACCCTGGCCAGCACCACACACAGAGAACCTTCTGCTCTGTGTCCAAAGCAGTGTTCTGTGCTGGAAAATAAAAGCAAATGCTAAACCAGCTAAAGAATAGCTAGATATGAGGAGTGATAAGAGCAGAGATTTAGGCTCTTCCAAAGCCAGAGCGCTCTTCCTCAGATAAGCCAAAGCCCCTGGTCCTCCAGCAATCTGTGAAGGCAGTGCTGGCCATGCTGAGCACATCCTGCTCTATCCCAGAGCTGATAGTTATCTGCAAAACCAGAGGAGGGCTTTTAATGAATCCTAGGCCTTCCATTTACTGAATGTTTGAAGTAGATAACTGGGGATCGCTCTGCTTCTCACGCTTCTTCTCCAAGTCTGAGAGTGATCCCAGTCAGGACTGCAAAACCACATTCCCTGCCTTTCTTAGGGGAGCCAGAGCCTCCTGAGGAACGGAAAAAAAACCAGCAGGATTGGAGAGGGAGCCAGAATCTAACAAAGGTCCCTTGAAGTGCAAGACTGACCCAGTATGGCAGAAGCCACTACACATAACAGGACATGTCTGGCCAGGTGCCTGCACGGCCACTACACTGTTGTGATGTCTCTCTGCCAGGTTTCTGTAAAGTCTTTACACAGCACAAATAGGGGTGAGGATTTAAAGTATATATTTACTGTCAACTTGAAAAAGAAAGTTATACCGACCAAGTCTAATAGCATGTATTTGATATATAACTATTAACGTGCCATTCTGGACTCCAGCAAATTCCACCTGAGATAAATATTCAGCATTTTTGTTCATGCACTGGAAGAAAAATTAAAACATTTTTTCCATGACATATGCAAAGTAACTAATAGTTCTGATCTAGTATTAACAGTAAATATAGAACCTTAAACTTCACTGCAGTATATTAATATATATTATTTTAAGTACTGGTCTGGAAAGACAATTCTTTTTTCTCTTTAAAAAAAACTGAAAGCTTTGTTCAGAATGCAATATTTACATTGTCCTTTGACTGACACTTACATTTTTACACAATATATTTTGGCTACAGATATACCGTAGCAAAGGTCTATGAGAGTTTCTTTTACACACAGCTCACTCGTTCACTTACAACATTACAGCTGTTTATGGAGAGCTCTGAAGTCCCTGGTTGCATCTCAAGGCCCTCCTCAGCTTCATCTAGTTCCATGCTATTGAATTCATTGCCATTTCGATAACTAGTTAAAGTCAGGTCTTTGCCATACAAAGCTGTTGAAGCCACATTCAGACACTGATTCTGCCGCAGTGCTGATTTTTTACCAGGCCTGTATTGGCAGCGGATGTAATTGGAGAAAGCCCTGCGGTAGGTTTTGTTGAAGAGGGTGTACACCAGGGGATTGACCCCAGAGCACACGTACCCCACCCAAACAAACACGTCAAGGAGCTCACTCAACAGGTCTTTATCGCAGGCTTCCTTGCAAAGGACAGACATGACATTAGTGATGAAAAATGGGCACCACATGATGAGGAACAAAAAGAAAACAATGCCCAGGACCTTGGAGGCTCTTCGCTCATTGTTGATGGACTGCATCGTTCCTTTCCGGAAAAGCACCGACTCCTTATTTATAGGGGAGTTCAAGTGGGAGGCCCCCTCGTGATTGTGAAGCATTGAAAGGTTCTCTGTGTTGTTTTCCTTCTTGAGGCAGTTCACACTGCTCCTCCTCTGCCTGGGCACCTCTCCACACATGAACACTGTGGCCTGTCTCTGCAGCACCTGGACAGTCAGGCAATATGTGATCACCATGATGATGAGAGGGATGAAGAAAGCCATGAAGGATCCAATGAGGACGAAGTTTTCGTCATTAAGGACGCAGGTCCCATTTACAAACACCCGGGAGTCATCCTGCAAACCAATGACCGGAATAGGCATAGATATCCCTAGGAAAATGAAACCAAAAAGGAGACTGTTACCTTTGGATACAGGGCTTCAAAGAGGCAGCAGAGACAATGCATGTCCTGCATGCATTAAGTCTACTGCCTAAAGCTTCTTGAAAGAGAAGTTACTGCTTCCAGGTGAAAGGGAAAACATTCAGCAACACTCCTGGGAACACAGCTCCAGGGTAGGACACCCTCCTCCAGGAACAGCAGCAGCTTTGCTGTGCTCCACAGCTGACTCAGTGAATGCAGCCTAACTCCTACTTTTCTAGCATTAATTGGAATTTGTGGGTGTAGGAAAGGCAGTCACCACTCTGCTGTGTTCCAGCTGACCACTCTATACCTGCTAGTTTGTGGGGGGAAGGGGGCGGGGGGTTGAATTCACTGTCATAGGTTAGAAAGGAGAAAAATTTTTGAAGTATGAAAGCACTACAACAATGAAGATTCAAAAGCAAGATTCTTACAGTAATTAAAATACCCTGACAGAAAAATAGCCACTTTTGCCATGGCATCACAGACACATGGAAGCAAAGTTCTGGATCTCAGGGCTGTTGCAGACAATCTCAGTGCCAACAGAGAGTGGTCTCTGCAAGACATCAAATATTTTTCACATGTACTGAGATTCAAAATTCATCCCTTGATCTGTAAAGCTCAATCTCACATTGGGATAGACCCAAAACCTTCCAGAAGCAACAACATATTTTCAAATGCCACAACCTGTGTGCACAGGAAAACATGTGATGGGTCAGATCTAGTTAAAGCATTATGGGTTCATCTAGTCCTGTCTTGTGTCTTTGGCAAGTACCAGAAGTTTATGGCCATGGTACAAAATGGGTACAAAATGGGGCAGCTGTAAGCATTATACCTTAGAAAATTCCGAAGCAAGAATTTGCATCCAGATCCCGTTTTTAAAATAATCCTTGAGAGATTTATCTTCATGATAAATCTTACAAATCCTTGATCTAATTTCTAACTCCACAATACTCAGTGGCATTCAGTTCCTCAACCTCTCTATTTTTCATCTGAACAAAGTGTTTCTTGCTCATTTAAATTTGCTGCCTGATAATTTCCTTTGACTCCCCTCAGTATGTCTATTTTGAGAAGCAGTGAATAATCACTATCTGGTCATCTTTTCCACATTCTTAATGATTTTATAGACATGTTATCATCTTTCCTGTCAGACAGCTCTTTTGGAGCTGAAGAATGACATTCTATTTACTCTCTCTCCTCATGCCAAATTCATTCTATACCTTTGATTATATTTATTTATTTCTCTTTAAGTTCCTTTTTGCCCTTTTAAAGATACAAAAAAACCCCTACACATCTGAGCAGCTAGAGAGCAACAGAATGAATTCTGTGCTCCCCTCTGGGCACCCGGCAGTCATGGAGCACCACTCCTCAGAGGTCTGTGTGTCTGTGGCTGGCCCTGCCCTCCTTTTCATTCTATACCTTTGATTATATTTATTTATTTCTCTTTAAGTTCCTTTTTGCCCTTTTAAAGATACAAAAAAACCCCTACACATCTGAGCAGCTAGAGAGCAACAGAATGAATTCTGTGCTCCCCTCTGGGCACCTGGCAGTCATGGAGCACCACTCCTCAGAGGTCTGTGTGTCTGTGGCTGGCCCTGCCCTCCTTGAGCTCCTCCACCCAAGAAATAACCAACACTGAGGCCACTGTTGTGCCTGAATTGCTTTTTTGGAGTTGCTGCGAACATAAGAGGTCATAAAGTTAATCCCGTGGGACTCTGAATTTCTTAACAGGAAGAAATATATGTTAAAGAGATTACCTAGGGTATTTTTACCACTCTAGCTAACTGTTTTTCAGGATTCTGGGGAATCTATCTGCAATTTGTCATTCCCAGAAAATTACTGCTTGGCAGTAATCAAGTGATGGAATTTCTTCTGAAAATTAAGGATTATAAATGTCTTCTGTGACTATAGCATGCATTTCTTAGCTCAAATACTAGTTCCAGGATTTGCTCTTCTTTCCCTCTACATGGCAATGCTCATCAGTTCACCTTTGGCAAGGCAGCTGCCTCCTTTCTGATATGTTATCTTGCTTGTGCCAATTCCCTGCCACTGCAATAACCTTCACCTCATAAATCCATCATTAAAGACATCATCCTAATGCCTTGGCTCCATCAAACCACAGACATTTGGGAAATGGTGGAAGTTAGACTGAGGACTCTCTACATGAAGAAGAAATCTGAATTAGGTCAGTGGCATTACACTGGGATTACATTTGCATGTATAATTTTATGCTTTAGTGCCCTCTATAACACCTGCCCTTTGAAATTAAACTCCAAAATGAATGAAAGTTCATTCATGAACTTTCATTAAGTAGTCATCATATAAGTTGGTGTTATTGCTTTAGCCAAGGGAAATGAGATGAGGTTTCAGGATATCTTCACACATAAACTGACATTTATGTGACACACATAAGGTACATTTGGGAAGAATAACCTAGTTCTGGGATATGATGGATAAACAAATCAAGAGCACTGATAGCAGCTAAAACTCTGCATGAGTATGAGATAGCTCAGCATTAATGACAGGGAATGAGAAGGTAGCTGCTGGAAAAGTGGAAAAATGGAAAAGTGTCTCTCACCTCTCACATAAGAAAGTGAGATTTCAAACTGAGAATGCACAGAAGAAAGAGAGCACTAAGTCTTTATTTGCACTTTCTTCCAGTCTGAGAAAATCCCATCATTAACAGCAGTAGAAAGAAAGATGTCCTCAGATATGCTGGCAACATACTTTGATTCAGCTGTCAGCTGGATTCAGCACTGCTCAGGGGGCAACACTACCCTCATCTCAAATGCCTTTTTTTCACCTCACATCTATTCTTTGAATCTTGTTCTTTAATATATGACTTATCACCAATCCACTGCACAATTGAGTCTGAACAGGAACTAATTCTGTTCATACCTTGGGCAACAGAGACTGACATTGAGAAATGTGAAAGGTCTCAGACACCTCAGAGGGGCTTCCTTCATGAGGGATTACTGCAAAATCACTGCTGCCACAACCCCAAATGCACTAATACCTGCTTGCAGACACAGCTCACAGCCTGGCCCTTGTTTCAGCAGGGGTGCCTTGATCACCCCTGAGCATTCCCAGGGCTCCTGGACGTGGATGAACATGGATGCCTGCCTGACTTGAGCTCTGCTGTTTGAACAAGTACAGAGAAAGCATTCAGCTCCACTTGACTCAAGCAATCCACAGCACTAACAATGCAGTTTTAACTGTACATAATTTTAGAACTGAGGTGGTCAGAGAATACCAAACTCCCGCTCAGCAGTGCAAAAAGGGTGAGTATCAAATCAGGCAAGAGGCTCTGAAGCTGACTGCTGTCCACAGCCTTTCATCAGTGCAGCTCTCTGAGCCCCAGTGCAGAGCATTTCCTGAGTTTCTCCCTGACACACTCTTCATCAACAAACATCAGGCTGAAGCAGTGAGCTGAGGTCTCCAGCCTCAGAGGCATTTTCCAGTTGTGTCAAATAACCCTTTCTAACTACGGTGGCAGCAAATTCCCCAAAAGAGGCGGTGCTGCTCCAAAAACTTGCAAGGTTAAAGTGCTGCATATCACAGTGCTCTTCAGAGCAAACTTGGTCCTGTTGTTTGAAGTCTGAGCAGTGCCTGGTACAACTGGATTTGCCCCACCAAGAAGAGATAACCAGCCACTACCAGCCAGTAAGCCATGAACCAGGTCCCTGCTGGTTCAACACTGGGAGCTCTGGGCACCCTTCTGCCAGGCATCAGTTTGAGCAGGATGTCACACCACAACAGAAAAGGTGAATGTGATTTTTTTCCTCCTTTAGCTTCTCTTTGACAGAGCAGCAGGAAGCCACAGAGAGAGGGATCCTCTGGATTACAAATCCAATTAAAATTGTTGTTGTAACTGCTGCCTGTCAGCTTTAAAGATGCCTTTAAGCCAGTAGAAATGTTCACCAAATGGGGCTGAGATGATACTGTGGGCACAGAGTAACAGATGCTCTTCACAGATTCTAAATTAATAAAACAAAACCCAAATGACTACAAACACAGATTTATAAAATATTTACTAGAGCAAAAGATGGCTAAAAAGTCCAAATTTATATTCACAGATACTTTGACTTAAATGAAAAACAATACCTTTTTTGTGTTTAATATCTTGTTTTCTTCAGTGAAAGCCCAGGAGCCTGACAGAGATTACAGGATTGCTGAATAGCTGTGTCTTTGATGGTTATTTCCACTAAAAAAGGGAGTAATTTCCACTCTTCTACGAGAACATATTTTCCAGGACAACTACCTAACTAAAGAAAACAGAAGTGTATGGGTTTACTCTGTCTTTCCATGTGTGGAATTCTCAGGGCTGAATACAAAAGTGGTCACATTTTGCTGCAGCTACATGAGCTTGGGAAGACCAGGGACCACCTCTCCTGGTGTCAGCACTGAATTCAAAATCGGCTGTATCCATGGGAAGAGCAGGTCTGCTGCTGCAGGTGGCTTTGAACTTCACTGCTACTCCTGACATTTACAGACAATTGAAAAGGAGAAAGCAAAGAGAAAGCTGTGTGCCAAACAAGTCTGTGGCTGCCACAAATACACCACTGTAAACACAAGAACGCTGCTGAACGCTACATGTTCAAATCCATATCTTTAACCTCATATTTAAACAAACATAAATGAAAATAAACGTCATATTTAAACTAAAACAAATCTGTTTGGTTTCTTAACTGTCTCACAACATTCCTGCATATTTCTCTAATTCAAACAGTGAGAAGCAAGCACCACCAGCCAGCAGCCTCCTGATTTGCAGTGTGCAAGAAAATGCACTGAGTTTAGAAACCAAAACTCTTCAGAGGAAAATTTAAGAATGTGGGCTTCTGAAGTGTTCAAAATCACTAAAATTCCATATTGTACCCATATTTCAGCAGACTAACTGCAGTACCTTTCATGTACTAATATTGCAACAATGCAATATTCAGGGCTGGATTAGCTCTAGTTTTATCTGACCATTCCAATAAAATAATTCTGCCAGCCTTGTATTGGTTGAAAGCCAAAGATAAAAGGGGGATGAACCATGATGGATTTCCCTGCCAGCAGCAAGCACAACTGCAAACAGATGAAAGCCATTAGTGACTGTGCCTGGACAAGCTGTTGACCTTTACTCAAACCTTGGGAAAGCACTGAGCAACCTGAGCCTAGATGGAAAACCAGCAAACAACAGTATAAGACAGAAGAAATAAATTATTTTCCCACCTGCCCTTCTATTTTGCTAAATTACTTCTGTTGGTTTTGCACAATGTTTCCAACTGTGCATTTGAAAGAGGGTGATGGGGATCCTGCTCATACCAGAGCTGCTGCCAAGGCTGGGCTGCCCCAGGAAATCCAACAGTGATGGCTGGACTGATGCTCAGGAGCAAAACCTCAGACACAAACATCAGCATCCCCCTTGCTCATGGGAACAGATCTGGTGGGATGGTCAGTCTAATTTCAGTCAAAATTCTTCACATACTGTCACCATCTGCTGCTGTCCCAGGCAAAACCTTTCACTGACATCTAGTGACAAGATCAAACCAATCCAAGCACCCTGAAATCACCTGGAATCCCAAGATAATTTCCTTGCTATTAATTCAGCTTGTTATCAGCCAATATGTTCTTCCTCACCTTGATAACTCTTGGTACTATGCTGGGGAGATCAATGACCCTCTTGGGAATCATGGAACAAACACTCAATCAAAAAATGTCTTTAGTTAAAATACAACTCAAACAAGTGGGAAACAGGCAGATGACACCTTAGTGTTTATCTCTAGGTCATAAAGCAAATATTTTTGTCTCACCCACGAACAGAAAGCAAGTCTGAAAAAGTATTATGAGCAGAAGCCAGCTCTTCTGCGCTACAAGAGGGAACTTGCAGCCCAGCCTGCAATGCTAATGCCACATCTGCACTCTGATGAGGCAAACAAAAGTTATCAGATCAGCACCACCACAGCACCTCTGCCTACAGGCCAATCAACTACAATCCCATGCTCACAAGGGAAGAATTTTAGTCAAACGTACTTTGTCAGACATTCAGTGTAAAATATAAAAAGGCAAAAAATAATTGAAAATACATTAATACAGTATATTTTAAATCTCCCAAATCTGGAGAGATATTAAGCTCCCTTAGGCTTTACTAGTATGCAATCATTTTTCTTAGCAATATATGTGGTTGTTGTCCTTTTGTTAAGGCACTGCTCATAGTCAGGAATGTGTATGTTTTTCCAGGAGATAGAGGGTGCCTGTATAACTTTTGCTTTGCCAGTAAGAGTGGTTTCAGCACTCCTTCCTTGTGTCCAAGTGATGAGCCACAGAGCCTGCCTGCTTAGTTGAACAAAATCCCAAATGAACATATTTTGACCTTCCATGTGCTGTCTTTCTTATTAGCAGTGGTTTTGCCCTTTTTTCCATGAAATATGTCCAGAGGTTTGTGCTAGCTTGAAGCCTGCAAAGAAATTCCTGGAATTTTTGGTCTTATTTCAAAGCATGATCTCCCAGGAACAGCTAGAGCCCAGCACAGAGTTAAGGGTGCCAGGAGCAAACACATGCCACCAGCACATGAGCCAGGGAAATGCCTTGTTGAGCAAGCCCCTGACCCCAGAGACACACTGATGGGCAGAAATGCAAACCAGAACCCTACATGTGCTCTGGAACTGTGACCTGAGGGAGGCTGTGAGAGCTGTTCCAGGCCCTCTTTGTCTCCATGCACAACCTACCCTCAGCACATTCCCCTGCCCTAGGAGACCACAATTCCTTTTGGATCAGTGGTGCCACTCCAGGCATGTTCCTCAGGCTGAGGATTGCCTCCAGTGTAAGAGGGGAAGGCTTAGCTGGTACCTGGAAGCTCTTGAAGGACATCATTAGAACAGCTTGCAAGCATGAGGCTGCTCAGCCCCTGAGAGAGACAAACACCACGGCAGAAACAAAAAGCTGTTAGATACAAGTTCACATAGTCTGAGATGAGTATTTACTGATTCTTGCAGCACACATTTATACTTTTCATACTCTTTCATATTTCTCCTCAATAAAACAACGAAGCAGTATGAAAGTGTCCCAGATTGAGAAGCAAGATGTATTCTATTTGCCATCTGTATGGCAGTTGTCTTCTGTTAAGTGGGCAGTTTTCCTTATCTCTTCCACAACCAATCCTCTCTCAGGGGAGACATCTGCTGATAATGGGCTATTGAATGTCACTGCATGACTGATAAGAACTATAACATCCCACTGGGAGATGCTCTGCACAGAGGGAGGAGCCAAGCATTCCTACCTGGATATAATCTTGAGTTTGTGGAACACCAGCACGGCTTTTCCTGCACTGGATTTCCCAGAGGAACAGCTGCCTCTTCCACTGCAGGAAGACTACGCCCTTCTTTCTACAGGATCACTGCTCCAACAAAACCACACCTGACACTCCGGGAGGACTGCAGCCACAATTCCAGTTGGACTGCAGCCAACACCCTGGATAATGGGGTGTCAGGTTGTATTCTGACTCTGTCAGTGTTCTTTTGGTTCACTGCACTGTTTATTTATTTTTTTTATAATTTATTTTCTTCCCTAATAAAGAACTGTTATTCCTGCTCCCATATTTTTGCCTGAGAGCCCCCCTTAAGTTCAAATTTATAATTTGGAGGGAGGGGGTCTACATTTTTCCATTTCAGGGGAGGCTCCTGCCTTCCTTAGCAGACACCTGTCTTCCCAAACCAAGAGAGAAAGTTAAATGGGGATTTAAATTTAATTTTTAAACCTGAATGATTTATCGTATACACAAACCTCAGATACCTCCCTGAAATCAAAATGACAATATCATTAGTGAGTCAGAGAAAGAATGAAAATGTTCTCAAACACACAGACACACACAGACACACACACACATAGACACACACACACACACAACTTGTGGCATCTGCCTATAGCACTGACACACAGAGCAAAATGTAAAGGATAGCCTTGGTGACTTATGAACTAAATTGAATTTACACTGCTTCTGAGGATGTGAAACTGTGAGCTGGAAAATTGGTAGCATGTGTAATTTAAGCACTGTGTAGCAAATGACCAAACCTTGAGCACCCCAGGAAGCAGAGAAAAAGCCCTTACAGGCATATATTTGGGTCACAAGGAACTTCAGAATTAAAATGTTTCAGTTATTTTCATATCAGAATCAGAAGTAATGTGTGTGTACCTCCACATCAATGAAGTGCTTTCATTTAGATTTTCAAAGGGATATTTTGTTTATTTTAATATTATCCACTTAGCACTTTCTCCTGTATGTCCCAGTGTGCACCTAGGGTTTGACTGGTTCCTTACCACTGTTGCTGAGCCCTTCATGGGGACCTCCACTCACTACCAAAGTGGCCCAAGGCCACCTTCCTCACAGCAGGGCAGAGGGAGTCTGGTAAGATGGTCAAGTCACCAAGTTACTGGTGAAAACTTTGAAACTACACAAAGTCTGAAATTGTGAAACAATACCAAGATTCTGCCAGCAGGCTTACACCTAAAATTGATTTTTATTTTCAATTGTGAGGATATTCCTGTTGCCTGTGTTTTATTTTCCAGCCTCAGCACAGTGCTATCTACCACAAAATTAATTTTTACAAGCCCAGTCCTCCAAAGCAGATACTTTTTCTGTAACTGAAGACAAAAATCTTGCTCAAGTTATGTTTGCTAAAGCACAGGACAACTGTCTGTGATGTACTTTAACCTTGAACAAAGAGAACTTTGGAAAATACCTATTCAAAAGAAATTGTCAAGAGACAGGTGGACTCTGTTATGTTATGTACTTTAAAACCTAATCATAAGTTTGGGCTTGTGCACCTTAACAAAATTGCAGCTCAATGAGCAAAGAACCTCTTTTATAATTTTGCTGTCAGCATTAACATTTCAGAAAAATGGAATACAAAAGCCACTGAAATAAGATAACTTACATACTTTTAACTTCTTATTTTGAATTCTGATTCAGAAACAGAATTCAAGATTCTTTGCATGGAATGCATTTAAAAGTTTCTTCATCTGAAGCAGGATTTAGGAAATGCAAGCTGACCAGCCTGTACTAAAGTGCTGCTTTGAATCTGATGCTCAATCACAAACAGAAATGCACAAATTCTTTTGTGATACTTAACACCAAAGTGAGGATGAATTCATTCGAGTTATTTCATCCTCCTGAAATTAGCACAGGACTTCACCCAGCCTTTCCAAGTGACAGGTAAGGTAGTTAAGAACCAGAAAACCAGCAACAATATGCTTTGAGTGAGTTATCTTTCACTTCATGCTTGGTTTATTCCCGTGTCTGCCACATTTCTAAATTAATTTATTAAGTAAAAATAGTTATGCTAAAATGAGCTAGATACATACCAATAGTATTTTTCTTTCTCCATTTAATGCAACCTACTGCAGAAAGCCTGAATAAAAGGGTAAGCCCTATCATATGCACTGGGGAGGGTGGAAATCCAACAGCATTTCAGTGCCCTGAACAGACTGTCTAGGGAATATGGATTCTGCCTGTATCTTCCAAAAAACGGATGCAAGCAAAGGCTCTCCTGGGCCAGCAGTAGCTGCACCAGAGAGAATGAACTGAATATAAAGCCCAGATGTGCTGCACATACTCCCAGCTGTTATCCTAGCACAGGAGGGCACCCAGGTACAGCTGCACCCCACGTCCCTTCCAGCCTGGGGAGGGAATGGCTGCCCAGGGCAGTCCCCCAAAGCTCTGTGCACCACAGACATTCCACAGAACAACTGCTCACAGCTTCTTCCTAAAGACTTTGGGGTGCTGGGGAACAACTGCAATACCTATTGCCTTATGGAGGGCTGACAAACCATGTGCCTTATGGAAAAGCACTGTTCCATCTCCTTTCCAAGCTGTGTCTTGTAAACTTCATTATTTCACCTGTTTGATATCCTATAGTAAATGCAGAGTGGTTAAACATCTCCTGAGGAAGCTGGGTAGGGGTGACGTGTTTGTACTGTACAGCAGCACAGAGTCACCTCACCCATTCTGGCTCAGGTACCTTTTTCCTTGGGGTGCAGCAGAAGTCACAATGTGCCTATTTTCCATCATCATGAGCCCAATCCTCACCAAACAGCTCCATAAAGACACAGGCCTGTGTCTTTACTGATTGGTCAGGCACCAGATTTTCTTACCAGTCTGCTGAATCAGTGAACCATGCATGAAGTACTTGCTTTATCCCTTGGACTCAGAGTCCAAACCACAACTTGGTCCTCAAGGCGCTAGTGCAGGCAGCCACCTTCAGCACTACCCAAAATTTCTAAGGATATGTCCGCAACGTCTAAGGCAGCACAGACAAAAATCTGCAAGTTAGCTCCAAAAATGGAAGTAGAACAGTTTTATTGCCCAGGTTTTGCAATGTGATTTATACATCTCAGCTGGGGGAGTGTCTATCAGTTCTCCCTCTGCATTCCAGTGCAACATGGAGCACAAATTCTGTGCTGATTCTGAGCTGCCTGTGCAAATCAAGCCCATGTGAACTTGTCCTCATGTGACTGCTTATGTACTGAATTCAGCACCTTTCTTTCCCATGTCAAATAGAGAGCACAGAGAGTTTAAAATAATAGGAATAATAATTTTAAAAAATCTTAAATTAATTGATTAAACCAAATCAAATTTCACTGTGGATTATCTAGGGGAAATGTAGCAGGCCTGTGACACATGAAAATTTATTTCTAATAGATATTCTTATTATATTCATGAGGAGAGAAAGTATATTTCCCCTAATTTATCATTTTTTGTTTTTTCCCATAGCCTTTTCCCAAGGCAAGCTTCTTCAAAATCAGTCTCTGTAGCACCCAGACATCCAGAATCATATTCCACTTCTAAAGCAGGCAAAAACTCAAGAGAAATTCTAATACCTGGAACATGCTTTTCCTTGCAGTACAGCACTGAAAGCAAAAACCACTTCATAAAATAGAAATGAAATGTTAAATCTCTGTTAGACTGAATTTTAATCAAGCACAAAAGGCAGCAGATGGAAGTCATCATACAATCCTGCCCCTGCCGCACATCTCTTTTTAAAGCACGTTTAAGTTCTAAAAAAAAATCTTTCTTCACATAATTCTCAGTATTACAGAGTCATCTTGCCATCATTTTGTGTTTTATTCCCTATTTTACTGCGGCTTTATTTATTGTGTTTTATCAAAGCAATACAAATGTGTCTTCTGTATGCCTGCTCCTCATTTACTAAGACTTCAAACTTGCTAGCTCAGTACCAGCAGCAATCCAGCTGTGGCAGAGAGCAGTCCAGGCTATAAAGCCTGAGCAGGAGCAGTAAATACCTTGCTGATAGCCTGCCTTCAACCCTGTGCTGCTCCATTTAAACCATTACTAGACCTTGAGAGAGTTTCACTGCATCGACTGCAGCACAGCCATGTGCTCTGTGCTGGCCGGGCTCTCCTTGCCGGGCTGTGCTAATGCTGTTTTCTGCTTTGTTTACACAGCAGTTTTCAGCACCACTTCTCCGTGTTATTGCTGTTATTGGCACATTGACAGGGACACAGCAGGAGTGGAGAGGAGTGGTGCTCTCAAAAATGACTGTTCACTCTGCTCTCCGACCAGCTGCAAGGGAAGGCTTCCATTTCCAGTTATTCTATTCAGGCATGCAGGCCAGGTAAATCAATTTGAGTATCCTCTTAAGAAAAAAAAATCCTGAATGAAAATTTGAGTAACACTATTATTCATTCAGATACAGTCAAGAGCCACGTTGCTTACCTATGGATATGGTCCAAACTGCAGCAATTTTCATAATGGCCTTGGTGCGGGAATTGAAGCGGCTGTGCTCAATGGGATTGCGAATTGCTACGTACCGATCAAGAGAGATGGCACAGAGATGCATAATAGATGCAGTTGAAAAGAGCACATCTAGGGAAATCCATATAGGGCACAACTGTTTAGGCAAAGGCCAAGCATAATCTGAAACATAGAGAGAAAAGAAATGAAAGGAAAAAAAGGAAAGGAAATAATTTGGGAAGCTAGGCCATCATTTCTGAGAAACCATTGGTATATTTTAGGTCTGTGACACCAGAAAGAAGCACGTGCATGAGAAGTGGACAGGAAACCTCTCATGGGACTTCTCTGTGGGCAGTTCCTGGCTCTGGACACTCCATAAACCCATAGCCAGTTCCCACACATCTGGTTTCTGTGACCAGTAACTAAAGCACTCTTAACCTTTCTTCCATATCTTTACAAAATCAAATGTTTCATTCCTTTATAACTCACTCATCACATTGTTTTCATGGATTGCAAACCACTTTGTGGCCTTAACTTGACTCAGATCCTTTCTAAAACTCCTTTGACATGTCCGTCTCAGTTTCTGTCTGCTGAGGAGAAAAGTAGCAGACAGTCTTTGTGCACAGTATAACACATAGCTAAATGATGCTACTTTACCTTTTCTCCCCAGGCAGTGTGCCTTGATATCAAAGGAATACTTTCCTCCTTACAGAGCTGCTGGGACTAAGTGTCTGAAATTCAAAAACTGTTTTGAAGGTAGACAGAGTGGGGTGTTATTCTTTACAGAAACTATGTTAGCAAGCAGAACAGACTTGATAGCCACATCTGACAGCAGCTGGCATGCAGCTCATTTGGGTGCCTGCACTTTTTAAACAGTTTACTCTGTGCTGAAGTACAGCTTGAGAATAAAAGTGACCCAGAAAAATCCTCAAGGGCCACTGATATTTAAATCAAAGCTCTGAGAAAACTGATTTGTGAATGATACCCCCACATCAGTGTCCAGAATGGATTGTGTGAAACATGTCCTGCCAAGCTGTGGGCTTCTTATCAAAACAAATCAAGAGTACCTATAGCAGCTGAAAACATGAGAGACTTCATAATAGTTGAATAATGAGATATTCTTGTGTCTTCATTCAGAACATGAATGTCTAAAGCAATTTTGAAGTTTACCCCATGGATCAGAATCATCACTCTGCAGAATCAATGTTATATTAAGAATGGTGCAGCTCCATTCTACTGATCTCAAATGGAAAGGATGAAACATTAGTCTCAGAAATCATAGTTTGAAACAAATTACTTAGCCAACAGAGACCCAGGATACTTTTATGCAGAAACCTGAGATTAACTGAACCAGAGTAAATTATTATGAAATGTCTCAGAGAAGCCCAGGAATATTTCACAAAGAGCACAGAGGAATGAGATGGAGACATTAGTTCATTTTACCAATGAGAAACAAGCAGATGAAGTGCTAAGTACTCACCAAACCCACACAGCCAGATCTCAGCTCTGGGGAGATAAGCCACTCATTGCAGGGAGTTTACACCAGTCTATTAAATGGACTGTGAGTGGACTGAAACCCACAGCAGCAAACATTTGAGAGGTCCCTGCCAAAGGGAACTAAGTAAAGCACTTTTTGGCTGGAGCATCTTTACCTTAAAAGGCACCTCTGCTGGACAAATGAATAGAGCTTGATTAAATATGGATCAGCCCCTTTATAGCACTATGATCAAATTCTCTGCTTCCTGCTTACCTTCACACTTTGCAATAGCTGAGGACATCGTTGCCATCTGCCTGCAATTGAGCTCAGAGCTGCAGCTAAACACACCTTGGATTTGCTGGGCATTTAGCAATGCCTCAGTGAATGCCCCGGGGAAGAACAAGTCAGAAATCCTACAAGTGGTAGCTGAGCTCCCTGTACAGCCCCAGGATCTCACTGCCTACCCACACTAAAGCACATTCAGCACACTTCACCCCTCACTACTTCTCTGAGCTACCAGAGCCAGCTTTGCACTGCAGTCTGAGATGAACCACGAGCACAAAGGCCCTGAGTGTGCCCTGATGGAGGGAGCGGTCCCTGAGAGCTTGTGCAGTGTGACCATGGCTGTGCAGCAGCCTCTGCAGAGGGGAACAGTGACATTGATGGCTACTCCCCACATCGGGCAGATGGCCAGAAAACCCCCAGTGTCTCCAGAAAAAGACAGCCGGCCTCCAGGCTTCCTGTGCGTGGGAGCCTCTCCAGGCTGAGCCATGGTGCTGCAGCAGGCACAGTCTGATGCCTGACATTTGCTAGACTTGGAAGAGGTTTCTACAGCAACCACCTTTTCAGAATTCTTGAATGATGAACAGCCTTTCTTACCTCTTCCTTCAAGCTATCCAAACACTTCCAGTGACTGATTGCCCCCGGAAGAACTTCTGCTATTGAAGTGAACTAGCACAGCATCCCAACCCAAAACCTATCACCAGTAAAGGCGTGTTAGGAGAGGAGACATCGCCTGCTGTCATCCCTGGCACTGCAGAAACCACAGACACCAACAGACCCAAGCCATGCTGCCCACAACTACTGTCCAGGCAAACTGTCAGGATGCTTTTGAAGATAAAGGTGAGATGAGAGTTCTCCTAATGCCAGATCCTGTTAGTCCTTCCTGTCCCAGGGCACTCCATTACGCTTCTAGCTGAACAGCCACGAGCAGACATTTTACTTTCTCAGGAAGTTTCCTAAAATGATCTGCAATAACAAAATGTCACTCTGGAAATTTGTAGAATGGCAGCTTGTAACACATCACTGTAGCTGGATAGGAAGGTCATAATATATATTCTAGCTCAAAATGTAATTATTTTTAAGTAAGCATGGTGCGTGCCTTTGAAAAACACCTACACATCCCACAAAGCCAGTAATTTGTAAGCAAAGAAAACCAGCTTTATTCTAATTATGTTTTCAATAAATGTACAAAACATAGGAAATGTGCACGGTGACTGTGCCAAGATGCAAACAAGGATTAAAAAAAAAAATCTGTTAACGATGTTATACCTTTAAAACAATTTTATCTTCAGAAACACTAATCACAGAGGCTAACATTTCTCTAATTTGTTCTTTTTTTTCCTTATTTTATTTACAAAGAATAGCAATTACCCTATATTTAGAAGAGCAGATGACTGAGTGAAATGAATTCTTGGACCCCAGCACCTCTAAGATGTAGTAATTGCATTTCCAATGGAAAACATTCATCTCAGTCCAAATTTGGCTTCAAGAATGAAACAGTGCTAAACACCTGCATAAGCAAAAAAACCAAATTCTTTGTAACAAACACTGATTTTTGTACCTTGGATTAATCTGAGCCCTTAAAATCATATATTTAATGCACTGGCAGGTAGACCAGTGTAGATAGATAGATAGATAGATAGATAGATAGATAGGAGAGTGCTGAAGGGAATTAGATGAATACAGCAAATCAAAAGAGAAGTATTTCTTTACACAGCATGTAATCAAACCACAGATTTTTTTTTGCCTCCAGATATTTTGTGGGTGGTAGAAATTTACACTGGCCGAATTCACAGAGAAAAGTGAAAAAGTGAGAAAACTATTGGAGTGATATTACTTTGAGGTCACTGTTAGCTTCTAGCTCTGATCAGAATAAAACCAGCATGTAAAAAATCCTTGCAGGAAGGCAACTTCTGCAGAATATTGCTTCAGCCTCTAGGACTGAATAGCATCTCATGGCATCTGTGGTTGATGTGGCTCTTCACAGGACACATGGGACAAACATTCATATTTAACCAGGAGTCATGCTCCCCAGGTGGGATTTCATCTCCTGCCCCAGGATGAAAAAGCAAACCACAGTTTCTGTGTGTCACTGAACAGCTGAGATGAGCACAAACTGTTGGCAGAAAAATAAAGAAACTCAAAGGCATCTTGGCAAAGTCACAGACCATCTCTGTGTGTAGTTAATTTGCTGTCAGATAAGAGTTCCTTACATTTTTTGAGTTTTTCATCAAGAAAGATGGCAGCTAGGAAACTGATCACTTTTGTCAGAGGCTTTATGCATATCAGTAAAAAGTGTTGCTTAGCACTGTTATGGGCATTGTACTGTTCAGTGCACAAGAGTCAGAATTACCAGCTACTGTAGAAGGAGGTGACTGAATAATCCAAAACACAGCAAATGGAAGCAAAATTAATTATATCAAATGGTAAAACAGAATTACTCTAGATTGTAGGAGAATGGTTGTACAGAAAAATAGAAGTCCTTTTCTTGTACATATTCAGTACTTCTACAATGCAATCTGCTCCAGGATATCTCCTGGGAAAATCTAGTATAACACCTAGGACAAATCTGGAATAACCGCAACAAAATACCTTCTTACACAACAATAAAGTGAAGAGTGATGTAAAATTCATCTCTGTATCTTCAAGAGATTTTAATGAGAAACTCAGAGCAATCTGCATCAATCATTTCTTTTCCAGCCATGAACAGGAATTTGGAAAAGGTTTCAGCACACATTTGCTGTGTTTAGCCAGTGCCTTGAATCTATTGGGATGGATAAAAGGATAAAAACCATTCTTCAAAATTACACAGGAAAAAAAGGTATATTTTGTCTCATTGTGCCACTTGACATACATATATGCACAATATAGATACTATTTATGTAAAAGAAACAGAGGCAACTTGTGCAAAATAAGTATTAAATATGCTTATGTGTTCAAAACCCTCTTTTAGCATTGTTCATTGGTGTCGTGGTTTGACGTGGAAGTGAATTATTTTCAGGAAGTTGGGTCAAACCAGTCACTGGTCAGGTTTGGATATTGGCACTTGGAGTGATCACTGAAGGTATGGACACGCCTCTGAGAACACAGGGAGTTAAAAGCAAGAACTCCCAGGGGAACTCTGTCTTTGGTTCTGGTCCTCGAGAGTGCAGGCTCTCCCCTGCCCAGCCACAGGCTGGGTTGGGGAGGGGAAGCCATATGGCCTGCTCGAGGTAGGCCGTGGTGAAGGGACAGGAACCGAGCCAGCTCCTAGGGACAGAAGGGTGGAGAGAAACGGAGATGCCTTTGTTCCACCCCCCCCCACTCCCCCACCCCACCAGAGGGAAAGAGACAGAGAGTCTGGCACATGTAAATTTGCTGGCAGAGGAGAAGGAGAAGGCAGGGGAGATGCCCAGCCTTGGGAATTGAAGTTCTGGGCAGAGATTTCAGCTATCCAGGGAGTCTGAACTTTTAACCCTATCCTGGAAAATGAAGGCTTTGTAAAATATTACTCCTCCTCGATTTGAAGTAGAAGAGAGACAGTCCGGGACCTGAGATGCTAGAAGAAGAAATTTTTGGGTGGGAGGAGATGATGGAGTAGCTTTTGGCTGGACTTTTCTTGCTAGCCATAGACTGAACCAAATTCTCCTGCAATAGAGGCTACATTTTAGTGGGGATGCAGTGGTGAAGCAAAGAGACCTGCTTCAGCAATTACCAACAGAGGAATGGAGGGAATAGAAGAAAGCTGAGGAGGGAATGGTGACGCCCTCTGTCTTCAGGAAGAAGATGATCTCTGTTCTTGAGACCTTTGGCCCCAGGGGAGGAAGAAAATGGGGGGGGACTGTAGTCCCAATATAAGAAGTTGATCTGTTGTCTCTTTTAGTGGGTGGCAAAGCATCCTTAAAGGAGCCCTATGAGCAGTCTGCTGGGGGGAGTCTGTGGTGCAAGAAAGACTTCTCTCTCCTTTGAGGGACTGAGTATTGATTATCTGAAGGGTGGCAACTTGATCAAGAATCCAGGATTTTGTCTCACTGTGTTTTGTTGGAAATTGGGTGAGGGGAGGAGGAGTGCAATGGAGGGTCTTCATTCTGGATTAATGTCTGTGTTTTTTATAGTAGTAGTAGTTTAATAGAGTTTTTTTCTTTTGTTATTAAGTTTGGGCCTGCTCTGCTCTGTTCCTGACCACATGTCACAGCAATTATTTGGGAAGGTGCATTTTCATGGGGGCACTGGCATTGCGCCAGCAACAAACTATGACAATTGGGTTGGCTAAAAACTAAAATTCATGCAATATTTCTCATTTTAGGCTTCTAATATTTACTGTATTTACAATTTACTTCTAGCTACTTTAATGAATTGAATGAAGAAAGGCAGGAGTTTGAATAAATCTCAGTATAAAGCAGAACCTCCCAGCAGTTAAAATGGCAACACTGTGAGTGCTTGAAGCACCTTTTGATCATCCTGTAGCTGCCACAGGTCTGTTTCAGGCCATACACTGACCCACTGCTCTGCAAAGTGTTCTGACCCTTGGAAAGGTCAGCAGAAAAGATCCAGGAGATAACTCAGATAACTCCCTGGGAATTCCAAAACCAGCAGAGTGCCCCAAGCAATGACAGTGCTTGCTCGGGCTTCCTTGCAGCAGCAGACAATGCAAACAGTAAACCAGAACATAGCCCAAACCTGTCACTTTCTGAGGGGTTTTGCTGCTTTTGAACATTCTTTCACACATCCCAGGGAAACCCACTGTTGTGGTTTGTAGAATAAAGCCTACACTTTCCCGCTGCACCATTGATGCAACTGAGGAATTTTGAACAAACCAGACTTTCCAGTGTTCACTTTAAAGTTTCATAGCTGCCACAGGCTTTACAAAAATAGAAAACAATTATATACAGTTTTAACATTATTGCATTGCATTATTCCCAAGGGAATAAAGAATTTAAATTATTCTTTTCTCTCTCATCTAGGAAGTAAAGCATTTCTAAGTCTGAAATACCATATCAGGAAGTGTAAAGCTATGTTATCTCTTTTCTGCTAGTTTGTTTTCCTCAGATTTACAAAATGACTCAGAGACATCCATATCACTCTGAGTCACACACCTGAGGGTGCTGAAAATCTCCATTGTGCCCAAGAAGTACAGAACATCTTGCTTGATCCCCTACAGCCATCAGTGTTTACCACTGTCCACAGAGGGGCTCAGGGACATGCAGCCTCCTGGCTAAAGAAACAGCTGATCTCAGGGGCAGCACTGCCAATTCTTTTATCATCAATAGAGTGGAATTTAAAGTTTTTCCAATATACTGAACTCCTGGGCATCAAGTTACATGAGAAATTAAGTTTACCTTTAAGTTTCTAGTCTGCATTTTTTGTAGAGGAAAAAAAAAGCTGTCCTAAGGCTATCTGGATCCCTTAAACATCACATGTTCTAGCACAGCCAAGCACAGGGACATAATCTACCCACAAAGAATGATGGTGACTTTTAGGAGAAGGACTCTGGTCTTCAGTGTTGCAAGTTCAAAAAGTCTTGAGTGTCCCAATGGGTGCTGAGCAGAGGATGGGCTCTCAGGTGGTGGGATGGCCAAGGGAATGGAGGAGACCACCAAGAAAGAAAAGCACGTGGCCCTGTGTCCAGGTATAGCGTTGGAGAGATCACTGCTGGCATCCCACACTTGGCTTGAACATCTGTGAGAAGAAGACGCAGCTTTGCCATAGTGCAACACCACACTAAGGATTTATTTGAATCTGTGCCACAGATTCCATCCATCCATCTGGGCTGTGACACTCTCCCTGAGCTTTGGTTTTCCTCTGAGCTGTTTGTTTTACAACTCCTGGAGCTGTCAGCATGTCAGGGACCAGTAGGAAATGGGCATGGAGCAACGTGGTCTCCTTTGGAAACCCTTCACCACCGAGGGAAACTCCAGAGGAGCTGAATGTGCCTCCAAAGATATTTTGGTTCTTGTCTCACAAGTTGCAGTGATTAATTGATGTGACTGTATTTTATTGCAAATTAAACTATTGCACTCATGTCGTGGTTTGACACAGAAGTGAATTTTCTCAGGAAGTTGGTAGTCAAACCAAAGAGTGATCAGGTTTGGATATTGGCACTTTGGATATTGACCACTGAAGGCACATGACACGCCTCTGAGAACACAGGGGGTTAAATGCAGGAACTCCCAGGGGAGCTTTCTTTTTGGTTCTGGTCAGAGTGCTGTGCAGACCTCCCCGGCCCAGCCACGGGCTGGGGGAGGGAGGGGAAGCCATATGGCCTGGTCGAGGTAGGCTGAGGGGGCTGAAAGATTGGAACCGAGCCAGCTTCTGTGGACGGAAGAGTAGAGAGAAGCGGAGATGCCTTTGCTCCCCCCCCCCACCAGCGGGAAGGAGACAGAGAGTCCTACAGCACCTGTAAATTTGCCAGCGGAGGAGAAGGAGAAGGGTGGGGGGGGAGGTGCCTGTGGGGGAGTTGAAGTTCTGGGCAGAGATTTCAGCCATCCGGGGAGTCTGAACTTTTAACCCTATCCTGGAAAATGAAGGCTTTGTAAAATACTACTCCTCCTCGATTTGAAGTAGAAGAGAGACAGTCCAGGACCTGAGATGCTAGAAGAAGAAATTTTTGGGTGGGAGGAGATGATGGAGTAGCTTTTGGCTGGACTTTTCTTGCTAGCCATAGACTGAACCAAATTCTCCTGCAATAGAGGCTACATTTTAGGGGGGATGCAGTGGTGAAGCAAAGAGACCTGCTTCAGCAACCACCAGCGCAGAAATGGAGAGAACAGAAGAAAGCTGAGGAGGGAATGGTGACGCCCTCTGTCTTCAGGAAGAAGATGATCTCTGTTCTTAGACCCTCGGCCCCAGGGGGAAAATGGGGGGGGGGGGACGACGGGACTGTAGTCCCAAGAGGAGATGCTGAACTGTTGTCTCTTTTAGTGGGTGGCAAAGCATCCTTAAAAGAGCCCTATGAGCAGTCTGTCCATGCACGGTGGTGAGAGCCCTGTGACATGGAAAAGAAAGTGTCACACTGGCAGATTTTCTCTGGGCGGTTGCCATGTGTGATGTGGAAACACAAGGGTGGCAATTGTGTTTCCCGGGGGAGTCTGTGGTGCAAGAGAGACTTCTCTCTCCTTTGAGGTTCTGAGTGTTGATTATCTAAAGGGTGGCAACTTCATTAGGAATCCTGGGTGGTGTCTCACTGGTTTTGTTGGAAATTGGGTGGGGGAAGGAGGAGTGTTTTGGAGAGTCTCCATCCTGGATTTAATGTCTGTGTCTTTTATAGTAGTAGTAGTTTAATAAAGTTTTTTTTTTTCCTTTGTTATTAAGTTTGGGCCTGCTCTGCTCTGTTCCTGACCACATGTCACAGCAATTATTTGGGAAGGTGCATTTTCATGGGGGCGCTGGCATTGCGCCAGCGTCAAACCATGACAACTCACTGTGCTGTTATAAGAATTTTAACTAACTATTAGATTTTCCTTTCTGTGTAGTATTGCAATGACTTGCAGTCTTTACAGGAGGTGTAAGAAGGAAGGAAAATTAAAGCTAGAACAGATATAATTATCTGAGTTAGGGAAAGGTTGCTTGAATACCATTTAAGTAATATTTTAAATGCAAGGAGCCAGCTTTCCATATACTAACTTTAAACAACCCTTTTAATAAAATGGGATGTTTGCTAAGAAGCAAACCTAGTGAATGTTGTTTTCATCCCAATGTCAGCATCTCTTCTCTTATGGAAATATAACATTATTCTGTTATGATTCGTCATTCCATAAATCCATGTGTTATAATGATTTTTTCATTTATTGGCAGAGACTAAAATTATGTTTGAAGCCAGAGGATAAATTTCTAGGCTCAGTGCTGTTCTCTGCTCGCCGTTGAAGCATCTGTAGTTGCATCTGGAATTTTTGCATTGAGTGATATGGACAGTTAACGGAGCAATGGCACAATTGATTGAATTGTTTCAGCAAGTTCATATAAAGGGTTCCTTCCAGCCTTTTAACTCCCAGAGAGCTATGATCTCTTCAAACACTTCTGAGCTACATGTTTTTCATAGTAATTGATCTAAATGAAACCACTGTCTAATAAAATATCCATAACAGTAAACATTTTCTATCTACTGATGTTCTGTATGTCAGCACAGCATCAGGAGAGCATCCTCTCCTTCAATTTCCTTCATGCATCTCATAGAGCAGCCTTCACCTGTTATTTAAATATGTAATAAAGCAACAGTTGGATGAACACCACACTGGAAAGTAAGCTCACAAGCAAACACAGACCTCACACAAATACCTTCTAAACATGAGAATATAAATATTTTCAAATAATCTGTCTTGCAACAAAGTGCACAAACGTGTCAGTAACAGGTGGTGTTCCCTGTTCTGATGAAATTGAGAAAGATTGAGTATCACAAGAAATAGCTGCCAAAGCCTACAGATCATTTGAGGAAACTAAAATTCAGAACTGAAAATGATATGGCATTATTAAATTACAGCTGACTGCTGAGCAGAAGCCATCTGTTTGAACTCAGAATTCCTAATAGCAAATAAAGTTTTTAAACTCTGCTTCAATCCTAGGACCAGCTCTAGGGCCAGGGAAAGGATACAAAGCCATAAAGAGGATTTTTTTTTTTTTTTTTTTTTAGGTATTTGGTTTTATTTCAGCATAACTCAGTAGCAATTCAGATGTCTGTGCTATGCTGACGGCTGCCTGGGAGCCTACATGGGATTAATCCTCTTTCTGAGCTCGGGCTCCCTCCTGACAATGCAGCTGGACAAATTTGCCTCAGAATCGCAATAAAATACCTGATATCAGTAAGAGATAAAATATTCTTTGAATATAAAGGCTTCCTTATTCAGAGAACACAGATCTGTCATCTTTCACTGGCCAACATTTTTACTAAATCTTCCATGAAGATGACAAATTTGATAAGAATTTGCATACTCACTGTAAACTTTGTTCTGCAAACCAGCAGTGCTGGCTTTGAGCATAGGATGGAGATGTTTGGTCTGCTATACCTGGGATGTCCAC